>NW_020625971.1:0-294 GCF_003573695.1 Papaver somniferum
TGCCTTGCATTTCCTACGGGAAGCGAATGCCGCGACGCTTTGGCATGCATTTATGCGTGCCAAATGCGATTTATCGAATTTATTGGCATCACTGGCTTACAACCACGTGAGTAAGGCCAATGCCGGAGACCCATATTGCATCGTCTGTCACGATGAAGTTTCAAATTAGTGACAAATTAGTTTCAAATGAAGCTTCATCGTGACAGAGGATGCAATATGGGTCTCCGGCATTGGCCTTACTCACGTGGTTGTAAGCCAGTGATGCCAATAAATTCGATAAATCGCATTTGGCAC
>NW_020625972.1:0-3186 GCF_003573695.1 Papaver somniferum
AACCCGGTCCGTATTGTGAAACCCGCGGTCAGGCCCGTAACCCGTAATTTCATACCCTGCTGAAACTGAAACACATAGCTTGTTACGTGTCATCCAAATTTCCATCGTATAAAAAGGAAAAACCCTAAGCTTTCCTTTCTTTCTTCTTCGGTTCTTCCTCTTTTTTTCTTCTTCCCTGACTCAGAGAGAGTCTCCTGAGTCCTGAGTCTCCTGACGGACAGAACAACAAATTGAAGAACTATTATCAAAGGCAGTTACTTTGATCTAAAGATTCAAGGCTAGCAGGTAATCAGATTTTAATTTTTGTTTTCTTCTTTATTTTCTTCTTCTAGGAATCTAGGGTTTTACATAGGAATCCTAATTTGTTAATTACTGTGATGTTTAATTTTCTTAATTTCATAGGAATCTAGGGTTTTACATATGAATCCTAATTTTTTAAAGATCGGTAATCTTTAATTTTCTTAATTTCATGATGTTTCAGTTCTTACCACAAAAAAAAGGGTTTTTTATTAATCTTTAATTTTTTATTACTCATTAGTTTTGATTGGTTTAAAGGCTTTAGTTGATTTGGTGATTTGATTTATGTGAGCCAATAAATGGTATTCAAAATTCCGTCTAATTTGTGGATAGTTAAGTTTTTAGTTGAAATCCTTAAGAATATTAACATGCATGTGGTTTGGTTTATTGGTTAAGTTTTTAGTTGATTAATTAGTTTTTACCATCTTATGTTACATTTAATCATGTATTGGGATCAATTACCATCTTATGTTTCATATAATGCAATTCTTGATTTAAGTCAGGGTCTTAGACTCTTAGTCTTACACTCTTACTGCTTATTGGTGTCTCCATATTTTTTTTATCACATGAATTCTTGTTGAAACATGGAATGACAGATTTAACTGAATTAAATTTCTTACTGTTGTGGGTCTTGAGATTTTTTATGTTCTTTACAGAGATTTAGGGGATTTGTTTGATTTGTTTGTTTTGTTAGATGCTATTGTTTTGGGTGACTTGAAAATGCATGTACTATAATAGTTTTGTTGGATGTATATGTATTTTTTCAATTTCTGTTTATGTAATTTTCATGTTTCTGAATGACTCTTTGACTTGTTCTTTGTGGCTCCATCCATTTCAGGAAGTCAAGTGTACAAGAACAAGAGTTACCAGAACCAGACCATTACAACGATGTTATGAGTGCTGATGATGAAGATGATGATGTTGAGATGCTAGATTCTGTGAATGAGGATCCAACTGTTGGTTGTGCACCTGCACCAGTTGCACGTGGAAAGAAAAATAGACGTAGATCCGAAGTTTGGGAATTTTTTAAACTCGTTAAGTATAAGGATGGTACAACGAAGGGGGTGTGCAAGGCTTGTAATGTAGGATATAAATATGAAAGCCAAAGAGGTGGAACCTAAGCCATGAAAAGGCATAAGTGAATTAAACGTCAGTCTATGGACGTAGGGCAGATGATATTAGCTTCACAAAATAGCCAGCTGTCTACCCGTGTACGCAAGGTTGATCAAATGAAATTACAGGATTTGTTTTCAGCTTTACTCAATGCAAGAAATGTTCCATTTGCTTTGGTGGAGTGGAAAGAGTTTGGGGATATATGTGCTTATTTAAATGATGACTTTAAACCAATATCAAGGAATACTGGGAAAGCCGATGTGGTAAAGAAACATAAAGCACAAAAAGAAGTTATTCACAACAGATTGAAACTTGCTCCAGGTATGATTCAAAATTTCAAATCCTAATGACCCATATGATTTGTCTATACTTTTATGTATGAGTAATTGATTAATATGATGTTCTAATGTGTATGACTTGCCCTTACAGGTAGGATATGTCTAACATCAGACATGTGGACTTCTGTAACAACTACTGGATATATAAGCTTAACTGCGCACTATCTTGATCAAGATTGGGTATTGCAAAAGAAGCTTCTAAATTTCTCTCCCCTTCCACCACCTCATACAGGTAAAGCACTTAATTTTATTTCTTTAGTATCTTAAATATAATTTCATGTTAACTTATTCCCCTTTCTACTACCTCAAACAGGTGAACACCTTTCTTCTAATTTATTTGCAATGATAGAAGATTGGGGAATTGAAGACAAGGTATCCACCATCACCTTGGATAATGCTGCAAATAACGGAGCTTGTGCTGGAATTATGAAGAGTAGACTTGTTGCAAAGAAGATCTTGTTGAACGATGGAAAATACTTTCATGTGCGTTGTTGTGCTCATATCTTAGCTCCTATTGTAAAAGAAGGACTTACGAAGATTGATCCAGACGTGCTTAAGATTCGAGCGTCAGTGAAGTCCCTTAAAAAGTCCCAAGTAAGAAAACAAAAGTTCTTGGACATTGTCGATACTTTAGGAATATCTGGACTGAAAAAGGGTATTCGGCAAGACGTAAAGACAAGGTGGGATTCCACTTCTATTCTGTTATAAATTATAAAGTTGGATAATTGTATTAATGTTTTTTTAGATACTCACTGAATGTTTGTTTTATGCAGGTGGAATTCAACTTATCTTATGTTAGACAGTTGTATCTTGTATAAGCCAGTTTTCTCTCATTTGAAGTTGGTGGATTCAGACTACGAAGACAGTCCAACTAATGAAGAATGGGAACAAATTGAAGTAGTCACAAAGTTTCTCAAGGTGTTTCATGAACTCACAAAGGTTTTTTCTGGTAGTAAGTATCCTACTTCCAATCTGTATTTTGAAAGAATTTGCCAAGTTCAGATGTTACTAAAGAAAGAGAGCAGAAGTAATATTGAATTCATTAGGAACATGGTAAAAGAGATGCAAGCAAAATTTGATAGTTACTGGAAGGAGTTGAGTCCTATATTGGCTATGGCAGTTGTGTTAGATCCTAGATCGAAAATGAATTTTGTGAAATTTACTTACTCTAAGTTGTATCCTGATGAGAGAGAATTAGAATGTCAAGTTAATAAAGTGCATAGTAATATAAAAGAACTTTTTAATGAGTATTACACCTTGTCAAGTTCAAGATCTTCCAATAGTTGTGCAGCTCAAAATTTGAGTCTTCAAAATGGTGGGAATTTTGCTGCCCAAGAAGGGAGTGATTTTTTTCAGGTAATTTCAACTTTTATGTTCAGTTTGATTCATTTGAGTTCTTCATGATTGGTATAAGTCTGCAAAACATGTTCTTTTTTTT
>NW_020625973.1:0-719 GCF_003573695.1 Papaver somniferum
CTTTGTCTTTCTATTTGATTCAAGATAGATGAAATTTGTTAGGATTTGGATTAGTTCTGCATGGTCTTTCATCCTTCTTCTATTGTGAAATTTGACTTCCTTCATATTTTCTTGAATCAACGTACATAGAAATACAATTTTTGCTAGACGTATTGCCTTAGAACATATTAATTGTAATTACAATACATTTTTCAAACTTTTTCTGTTAAAGATGAGTTTATCTAGTTTACAATTTAGTCTCAGAAATCAATTTTCGACTTATAACGAAATGTGTAGAATTTTTTGAGTTAACGTATATAAAATTCAACATTTTTATGAACTCTTTCTTTTTGTGTTGGCTTTGTCTTTCTATTTGATTCAAGATAGATGAAATTTGTTAGGATTTGGATTAGTTCTGCATGGTCTTTCATCCTTCTTCTATTGTGAAATATGGCTTCCTTCATATTTTCTTGAA
This sequence comes from Papaver somniferum, assembly GCF_003573695.1. Lineage (NCBI taxonomy): Eukaryota > Viridiplantae > Streptophyta > Magnoliopsida > Ranunculales > Papaveraceae > Papaver > Papaver somniferum. The sequence goes on from NW_020625973.1 coordinate 455, forward strand.
TCAACGTACAGAGAAATACATTTTTTACTAGACGTATTGCCTTAGAACATATTAATTGTAATTAAAATACATTTCTCAAACTTTTTCTGTTAAAGATGAGTTTATCTAGTTTACAATTTAGTCTCAGAAATCAATTTCCGACTTATAACGAAATGTGTCAACTTTTTTGAGTTAACGTATATAAAATTCAACATTTTTATAAACTCTTTCTTTTTGTGTTGGCTTTGTCTTTCTATTTGATTCAAGATAGATGAAATTTGTTAGG
>NW_020625974.1:0-549 GCF_003573695.1 Papaver somniferum
TCTTAGATAGAATTCATATTCGCATCTTTTAATGTGTTTGTTGATGACAAGAGGGAATTAGCGGGATATTCTTGCGATCAAGGTATTCTAGGGCTTTTGATAATGAGAGATTAAATATCAATTCTAGTTATTAAGACAAAAACATGTTAGTGAATGAAAACGAAGTCCTTAACCAATACTTTCTCATAATTGATTTGTGTGCTTTACTTTGCTTTGTTTGCTTTTATTTTATTTTAGATATATAAAAATCAGAAAACCCCCTTGTTTTACATAGGAAACCGAAACAACTTGACAACCTCAGTCCTCTCTGTGGGAACGAACTCTTTCTTATCACATAATATATTTATATCTAGTTGAGTGAGAAAGTGAAATTATATTTGCACGGCTGACAACCGGTCAAATTTTGGCGCCGCTGCCGGGGAGGCAGCGGTTGTCACTTGTTTTTGGTTTCTTATTTTCTTGTATTTAGTTTTGTTTTATTTTCTGGTTTTTAACCTTGTTTTGAGAATCGTGTTTCAGGTACTTATTTCTCATGGATGGAGCATATTG
>NW_020625975.1:0-507 GCF_003573695.1 Papaver somniferum
ATTTGGATTAGTTCTGCATGGTCTTTCATCCTTCTTCTATTGTGAAATATGACTTCCTTCATATTTTCTTGAATCAACGTACATAGAAATACAATTTTTACTAGACGTATTGCCTTAGAACATATTAATTGTAATTAAAATACATTTCTCAAACTTTTTCTGTTAAAGATGAGTTTATCTAGTTTACAATTTAGTCTCAGAAATCAATTTCCGACTTATAACGAAATGTGTCAACTTTTTTGAGTTAACGTATATAAAATTCAACATTTTTATGAACCCTTTCTTTTTGTGTTGGCTTTGTCTTTCTATTTGATTCAAGATAGATGAAATTTGTTAGGATTTGGATTAGTTCTGCAAGGTCTTTCATACTTCTTCTATTATGAAATTTGACTTCCTTCATATTTTGTTGAATCAACGTACATAGAAATGCAATTTTTACTAGACGTATTGCCTTAGAACATAGTAATTGTAATTACAATACATTTTTCAAACTTTTTCTGTTAAAGA
>NW_020625976.1:0-1044 GCF_003573695.1 Papaver somniferum
TAGTCTTAATTTCAACAAAAGAGGCAGGCACCCATAAGAAAACCCCCACCACTACACGCAAGATGATGGCTCCTATAGGCACTCTCTAAACACTGTTATTGCATGCTTTTCCCAACGCAAACCACAGACTACGACAATTATAAGACCCAGTATTTAACTAATCTCAAATTTTCTGACCTTAAAAAAATGAAAGCAAAGAGTATAATGAGATAATGTGCGAACCTGAATGAATGGGAGCAGAGGCAATTGAAGATCAATGCGCAAATTCATGGTAATTTGTTTTTTTTTCTTTTATCTGAATGATTGTGGATATACCTGAATAGAGTAGAATGCAATCGCATTTATCAGAGAGTAAATCGTTCTCTCTGACAATTCCTCCATCAAGAGTCTCATATCTGCTTTCGATGCCCACCTATATCAGAATAGATCATTTCCTGCCAGCTCTCTTTGTTCACACCGATGCTTTTCCCACCTCTCCAAAAGTATCATATCTGCTTCCAATGAAGAAATAGTCACAACACCCCTTTATTACAAATTTTAACACATAGAATATACAAATTAGAGGCAAAAGTTGTTGCGTGTATTATGTTGAATAATATGAAATCACACCTCCTGAAAATTCTTTGTTATGGTACTAAAAGGGAACGGGTATAAAAATGATTCACCATGCTTCCCAGCCTCTGCTGAAAAACCATCTAAGAATTTCATATCAAATGACGTCCCAATTGTGGGAACCTTTTTTATTCAATCAAAAAAAAATAATCAAATTAAAAAGACTTTACCAATTTAAATCTAATTCACAAAAATTCAATCAAAATAGGGAAAACCAATAGTAAACCCTAATTAATAATCTTTTGAAAATCAATAGTATTGTTGGTTCATCTGATAAGGAAATCATATGGACCAATTCAATTAAATTTCGATCAATTAGGTAATGAAAATAATAGAATTCAAACGTAATATCTATTTGAGCCAGTAAATTGACAACTTCTCCACCAATTAGGTAAGGAAAATAATACGTAATAATTGCTTCCAATTAGCTTG
>NW_020625977.1:0-767 GCF_003573695.1 Papaver somniferum
TATATGCTTTAGACTCTTCGCTGTATCCGATGAATATTAGCTTTTCTCCTTTTTCATCGAACTTTTCTCTATGTTGGGATGGAATATGTGAGTATGCTACGCAACCAAAAATTCTGAAAGAAGTTACCTCGGGCTTTTTCTTATGCCAAGCTTCATATGGAGTTTTGTTGAGAACTACTTTTGTTGGTGAAAGATTAATGATGTAGACCGCCGTGTTGACTGCTTCTGCCCAGTAACTGTTGGGCAGCTTCCTTGCTTTCAACATGCTGCGAGCCATTTCCACGATCGTACGATTTTTTCTTTCCGCGACGCCGTTTTGTTGTGGAGTGTATCATACGGTAAGCTCCTTCTTAATACTGTTTTCTTTGCAGTAGTGGATAAACTCATTTGAGGTAAATTCTCCACCACGGTCTGTATGGAAAACCTTTAGTTGGTGACCACTTTGCTTCTATGCCAACGCCTTGAACTCTAGGAATTTAGGGAATGCCTCGGACTTTTGCTCGAGAATATACACCCACATCATCCTGGTATAATCATCCACTAATAGGAGAAAATATCTTCTATTTTTGAGTGAAGTTGTTCTTGTCGGACCGCAGATATCGGCGTGCACCAATTCGAGGGTCCTTCTTACTCTCCACGATTTATTTGTAAATGGAAATCTATGGAACTTTCCAAGAATACAACCTTCACATATTTTATCTCCACCGCTGATATTGGGAAGACCAATTACCATGTTCTTTGATTTTAGAACCTTCAAGGATCTATAG
>NW_020625978.1:0-646 GCF_003573695.1 Papaver somniferum
GCTTTTGAGCCAATCATGAATAGATCTTTTTCTACAGTTTGGGAGTACAACAAATCCCTTAGAGAACTTGCATATGGACAAACTTCACGTTATGAACCTTCCACGGACCATGATGTCAATAGTCATAAAAATTATTATGGACATTTTCAAAGTCCCGAGCCGCAATACATGAACCCTAATTACTATTCATACATGCATCATTCATCGCAACGTGAAAATGAACATTCTGCTAGAGCCTCACTCACACAATCGTCACTTATGGATCAAATAGAAGCTCGAATCACAGCTTTAGAAATGCAATCACATGAGGAATCTGTCACATCTAATTTTCGTAGGCAACCTGAAATCTATGCATGTCCCGCATGTGGTAGTCTAGACCACCCTGTTGAGAATTGTCATATTTTGCATAATTTTAGGCAATCTAGAGAAAATCCAAGGTATGAAATGCCCATAAATTGTGAGAATGGTAGTCATTGGGACCATAATCAATCCTTTGAGGGTTGCGATCAATATTTTGTAAACCCTAATGACCATGCACACATGTACCATTCACCACAATTTGAACATGAAGAATTTTGTACTCCCATGAATTTAGACTCCACCACAGAAGCTTTAAGACTCTGCAAGCAAGACTATGATAGATCTA
>NW_020625979.1:0-412 GCF_003573695.1 Papaver somniferum
TTGCTCCCATTTTAAACCAAATTTTCAAATGTCTCCCACCAAAACCAAATTTTTCCCAAAAATCCAAACCCTTTAAAAAACCAAATTTTGGGCTTTGTAACATAGTTACTTAGCTTTTGAGCCAATCATGTCTGGATTTTGGTCTGCTCCTGGGGATGGAAATAAAACTCTTAGAGAACTTGCTTATGGACAAACTTCACGTTATGAACCTTCCACGGACCATGATGTCAATAGTCATATGAATTATTATGGACATTTTCAAAGTCCCGAGCCGCAATACATGAACCCTAATGATTATTCATACATGCATCATTCATCGCAACGTGAAAATGAACATTTTGCTAGTGCCTCACTCACACAATCATCACTTATGGATCAAATAGAAGCTCGAATCACAGCTTTAGAAATGCAA
>NW_020625980.1:0-679 GCF_003573695.1 Papaver somniferum
TTCATCGGCTGGACTTCCTCAAAGGCAGGATCCTGAAGGTCAGGTTGTAGAGTCTGGAAATACTCAACTAAGAATTTAGAAGCACATAAAAGTAACCTGAATAACTGGGGATCCTCTAAGTCAATCAAATTTGACTTACACAGCTGACCATAATGAACGTGGTGGTCTTCCTTAAACAAATGTGTCGACCCTAATCTCCTAAAGTAATTAGGTTTAGTCTCAAAACTCAATAATTGACACATCTGAAATTTATACGTTCCCACAATTGGTTGAAAAATATTTGGTGGGAAAACAAAGTCAATTTGGGTACTATCGCCTGGGTAAACCACATCAACCAGAGGATGGGTTTCTAACAACTGAACTTCTTCCTGGAAATTATTAGGTTCAGGAGATCTAGTATGAAGGTATTCTGGAAAAATGGTTGAGGCACATATATCAAGTCCTAAGTGAGGGGACTTTCTGAGAGTTAAAGGTAAGGCACTAGGAAAGTGATAATCACCCCCAAACTTAGAGTTTTCAGTGTCTCTAGATAGACTAGTCACAATCTCCCTAATTTCTAGATCATCAGATTCTTGAAAATAGTCAATTGATTCTTCTAAGTTACAATCAGCATCCTCACTTACCTCTACGAGTTTATCTTCTTCTAAGACTAGCGTTTTTAACTCGCTAGACTCTAAAA
>NW_020625981.1:0-356 GCF_003573695.1 Papaver somniferum
GGAAAACCATGCCAGCCACGTCTCCGCGCCAAGGAATTCCAACCATGCCAGCTGCACCACCGTTCCAATGAAAAACCATGCCATCCACGTTTCCGCACCAAGGCATGCCAACCATGCCAGCCGCACCACCGTGCCAATGGAAAACCATGCCAGCCAGGTCTTCGCGCCAAGGTTTGCAAACTATGCCAGACGCACAACCGTGCCAATTGCAAACCATGTCATCCACGTATCTGCTCCAAGGCATGCCAACCATGCCATCCGCACCACCGTGCCAACGGAAAACCATGTCAGCCAAGTCTCAGCGCCAAGGCATGCAAACCATGCCATCTGCACCACCGTGCCGATGGCAAACCATT
>NW_020625982.1:0-438 GCF_003573695.1 Papaver somniferum
TGTGTATGAATCACTGACATATTCTTCTGAATTATATGTACCTGCGGGATTAATTTGGAAAACCGGTAGGGATATACAAGAACAAACCATATTTATTGGAAACATTCCTCTAATGAATTCCCTGAGAACCTTTATAGTAAATGGAATATACAGAATTGTAATCAATCAAATATTGCAAAGCCCCGGTATTTATTACCGTTCAGAATTGGGCCATAACGGAATTTCGGTCTATACCGCCACCATAATATCTGATTGGGGAGAAAGATCAGAATTAGAGATTGATCGAAAAGCAAGGATATGGGCTCGTGTGAGTCGAAAACAAAAAATATCTATTCTAGTTCTATCATCAGCTATGGGTTCGAATCTAAGATAAATTCTAGATAATGTTTGCTACCCTGAAATTTTCTTGTCTTTCCCGAACGATAAGGAGAAAAAAAA
>NW_020625983.1:0-332 GCF_003573695.1 Papaver somniferum
GGTTGAAAGACCAAGCAGAACTAATCCAAATCCTGGAAAATTTCATCTACCTTGAATCAGATAGAAAGACAAAGCCAACATAAAAAGAAAGAGTTCATAAAAATGTTGAATTTTATATACGTTAACTAAAAAAAGTCTACACATTTCGTTATAAGTCGGAAGTTTAATTCTTAGACTAAATTGTAAACTAGATAAATTCATGTTTAACAGAAAAAGTTTGAAAAATGTATTGTAATTACAATTAATATGTTCTAAGGCAATACGTCTAGTAAAAATTGCATTTCTATGTACGTTGATTCAAGAAAATATCAAGGAAGTCAAATTTCACAATA
>NW_020625984.1:0-369 GCF_003573695.1 Papaver somniferum
GTTTGGTTAGGGGGACACCGTCTTCAACATTTCAAAAATTCGTTTTGGCGGGAAAATTTTATTCTCAACTGTGTAACTTTCGATCGATTCTTGAAGGAGTTCTGGATAGACTAAAGGGCTGAAACTTAATGGGTAGACGTGATATGTCATAACAAAGCTGGTATGGGTGTTTGTTTCAATCAAATTTGGCTGAAAAATCCGTGAGAAGAAAACAGGGCAGCACGTACATGGAAGAAGATATTCACGGGATTACAGCGAGTTAGACGTGTGATGCTTGTGTTTGGAAGAACCTAACCACTATTTGGAGTGTGAAGAAGTTAAATATGGCAATATGGAAGCTTCAGAACGCGTGAAAATCAATATCAGTGA
>NW_020625985.1:0-578 GCF_003573695.1 Papaver somniferum
AAGGACCCTCATTGGTCTCTTTGGAGACTCTATCAGTCTTCTCATTCTCTGGCTCAGAAGGGTGAACTACAGCATGTTCACTATTAGGCATGGAAACCTTGTTGTCTATCTCTCTACCGCTCCTAAGGGTTTTAATAGCATTTACATGATCGGATGGTCTTTCACCTATTTCATTAATTCCTCTAGGGTTTGGTTGAGTTTGACTAGGAAACTTACCTTTTTCTCTTAAAGACTCATTTATATGACTAACCTGGGTTTTCAACTCGGAAATAGCCTGAGAGTTAGCCTGACCTATTCTCTTATTTTATTCTAAACCTTGAGCAACAGATTGCTGAAACTTCATAGTTTTACGAGTTAACAAAGCAAGAGACTCTTCTAAACTCATAATCTTCTTATCCGAAGGGTTCTGAAACTGTGCCGGGGCTGAAGGATTCTTAGGATAGCCAAAACCTGGGGGATATTGAGAGTTACTAGACTGACCTTGATTCTGGCCCTTAGACCAAGAAAGGTTGGGATGGTTTCTCCAGCCAGGGTTATAGGTTTCTGAATAAGGGTCAAACTTCTGACGGTTATCGAAT
>NW_020625986.1:0-522 GCF_003573695.1 Papaver somniferum
AAACTTTTTCTGTTAAAGATGAGTTTATCTAGTTTACAATTTAGTTTTAGAAATCAATTGCCGACTTATAACGAAATGTGTAGTCTTTTATTAGTTAACGTATATAAAATTCAACATTTTTATGAACTCTTTCTTTTTATGTTGGCTTTGTCTTTCTATTTAATTCAAGATAGAAGAAATTTGTTGGGATTTGGGTTAGTTCTGCATGGTCTTTCATCTTTCTTCTATTGTGAAATTTGACTTCCTTCATATTTTCTTGAATCAACGTACATAGAAATGCAATTTTTACTAGACGTATTGCCTTAGAACATATTAATTGTAATTACAATACATTTTTCAAACTTTTTCTGTTAAAGATGAGTTTATCTAGTTTACAATTTAGTCTCAAAAATCAATTTCCAACTTATAAACAAAAGTGTGTAGACTTTTTTGAGTTAACGTATATAAAATTCAACATTTTTATGAACTCTTTCTTTTTATGTTGGCTTTGTCTTTCTATTTGATTCAAGATAGATGAAATTT
>NW_020625987.1:0-404 GCF_003573695.1 Papaver somniferum
ACCCTTTTATAGAACCTGAACCTGAACCACAATTAGACGTAGTTGTCTTAATCAGGAAACTAGGTAAGGGCATGCTAGTCTTGTTCATTTTCTTGGTTTACTGCAGTTTCCTTTGGTCAGCTCTATTTGGTTTTGAAGACCCACAGTTATTCCGGCTACTGTTATACGGTTCGAGTTGACTTATCCTTTCCTAAGTCTGGCTGAAGACTTTAAACTTAGCACTTCTTGGGAGGTAACCCATGCTCATGCAACATGGTAATATCTTTCCTTAACTCTTTTTCTTCAAGTGCTAACAGTTTCTCCTTGTTCATGCTTTTAATTTTATCTTTAGAACATCGAGGACAATGTTAGATTTAAGTTTGGGGGTGGGGAAGAACTTTTTAGTTGTACTTTTGAAACTTCTA
>NW_020625988.1:0-897 GCF_003573695.1 Papaver somniferum
AGGCTTCTCTCACTGGTAAAACACGATCGTTTTACTCGAATCCCCTTAGTCGGCGCCAATCTTTGTACCCAAAATAAATTCTAGGCACTAAACACGATGATTTGATGATCATTAGGGTATGAAAAACGATCAAAAATATATAAGAAGACAAGAGTTTACGTGGTTCGGAAAGTGTTGCCTACATCCACGGAGGAACAGAGAGGTATTTTATTGATGTATTTGATACAAGGGTGTTTTTCTCCGGGTTAGCTAACCTAATATTCCCTATATTCTTGGGTTTAGGATACATGTATTTATAGAGTTTATGTAACCCCAATTTTGATGTAAACTTCATGTGCAAGCAACTGGGCAACAAGCCTTCTGGAAACTTCTAGAATCTTCCGTCATGGGCTGGATAGACGGGCTTGATTACGGGATCACCGTGTATAAAATACACGGTACAAACAACGCCCCCTCTTAACCTCCAACTTGTTGGTGGTTAAGAAAATTTTTTATCCTTTTGCATCGAATGTTGATGATGAAACTCGCCCCCAAGCACGAGTATAGATATTGCGAAGACGCCCCAAGCTGTAATTACCTGCAAAAAAAAAAACTAAAATAAAATAAAATAATATTGCTCACGTGCTAGGCGAGAATTTTTGCCACGTGGTGGACTTGTGATGCTCGAGAGCTAGTCGAGTCTTAAGTGAAACGTAATGTGCTTGCGACTGGGGCAAGGCTTTTTGCTCGCAACATAACAAGTCTGTAGCGCTCGCTGCTCGGGAAGGCTGGATGTATTGATTGTGTTGAATACGAGTCTTTGGACCAACATCGGGCGTTGGGCTCGTGGTTGAGAAGAGACTTTATGCTTGCCAAGGTGCAAGTCTTTCATACTCGCGTGCAAGAAGAGATTTTATG
>NW_020625989.1:0-513 GCF_003573695.1 Papaver somniferum
GGAAAGGTAACACTAGTTGGACCACCAATTGTCATGCTCCCGTTTTCGAGGTTTGTTTGCTCGCCTTGATTATCTGTTGTATCAAATTATAAGTCATCTTGAACGTTTTTATATTTTGTACGTCTATGCATTTCGAAATGTTCCATTGGCTTGGTATTATTTTAATGGAAGTTATCGCCGGTAAATGTTCACCAACTTTTTTTTTAATTCCCGCTTTGAGCATTGTGAAATCGAACATCAATAAAATTATAGTGACAGTGAGTAGGTTTAACTTTATTCCAACAACGGCCAATGTTCAATACTCCTTATAAAAACCTAGCATTTTGTTCTAAATTTCTCTTTATGCATCTTTCTCTTTGTATTTTGCTCATCGACGACTCTGTATTGTTGCTTTATTAGTGGGAATGAGGTACAAAATATTAGTCACTAAGTTGTTTGCTTTTACTATTTTCAGGAACTCTTTTTGTTCATGAAGATTTATTGACATCTGGTTCTATAAATAAGCTTGTTGGA
>NW_020625990.1:0-541 GCF_003573695.1 Papaver somniferum
TTGATTTCTGAGACTAAATTGTAAACTAGATAAACTCATCTTTAACAGAAAAGTTTGAAAAATGTATTGTAATTACAATTAATATGTTCTAAGGAAATACGTCTAGTAAAAATTGCATTTCTATGTACGTTGATTCAAGAAAATATCAAGGAAGTCAAATTTCACAATAGAAGAAAGATGAAAGATCATGTAGAACTAATCCAAATCCTAACAAATTTCATCTATCTTGAATCCAATAGATAGACAAAGCCAACATAAAAAGAAAAAGTTCATAAAAATGTTGAATTTTATATACGTTAACTCAAAAAAGTCTACACTTTCGTTATAAGTCGGAAATTGATTTTTGAGACTAAATTGTAAACTAGATAAACTCATCTTTAACAGAAAAGTTTGAAAAATGTATTGTAATCATATTTAATATGTTCTAAGGCAATACATCTAGTAAAAATTGCATTTCTATGTACCAACATTCAATAAAATATGAAGGAAGTCAAATTTCACAATAGAAGAAGGTTGAAAGACCAAACAGAACTAGTTCAAA
>NW_020625991.1:0-539 GCF_003573695.1 Papaver somniferum
ATGCAATTTTCCGGAGTTGCAACTACCCATTGCAAAGAATTCAGTTCTTGCTTGTAAATGCCCAATACCCAAGTAGGATTAAAAATTTGATCATGATCAAGTGCGTTTTGGGTCGTCTCATACCTTGCAATTTTTTCTCCCAAAAATATCTCGAGTCTTCTTACATACAAAGGATTTACTTGTTACTAATATAGTCTAGCCTCTGTTCTTCTTTAGATCCCTTGTTTCACTCCGATAGTATTATAGATCGAAATCGATGCAAAGGAAATGAATGCATTTCCATACTATTAAGTAAGTTCAATTGATACAACATAAGCTTGATCATACCACATCACTCATTCTACTGGATCTTACGGAGCCTGGTGATGCACGACATGATTCGTCTCTGATTATATAAAAAATTCTCCTCAAGCGAACCAGCCTATCTTCTGTATGGGGCGTACGCAGTGGTTGGAACAGAGACACATTTGGTTGTCAATTCCAATGTGGAGGATAAAATCATATATCTGCACGGGCCAATCAATAGTTCAAGTCACACA
>NW_020625992.1:0-1608 GCF_003573695.1 Papaver somniferum
TAGTAATAGCGAGGAAGATTGGCAGAAATACAAGGGGGCAAAATCGACGGCAAAATGGGAAGTCCGGGCCGCTAGGGAAAAAGCTTCTGAGGGACTATACCACAGGCTTAACACGAGGGAAGGTAGTTCGCAAATTTTTAGAATCGCTAAGCGCATCCAAAAAGACAGGCTTGACCTAACACAAGTCAGATGCGTAAAGGATGCGAACAACCACATCTTGATCAAGGGTGAGAATATTAAGGAGCGGTGGAGAACTTACTTCGATAAACTCTATAACGACGGGAGTGATATCCGGGTGTTGGAGGCAGGCGTAACACCTACCAAGAACAACACCGCAGTCCAGAGCATCCAGGTAAGTGAGGTAAAGCTGGCTCTCCAACGATCTCTAAGAGGGAAAGCCCTTGGCCCAGACAATTTACCGATAGAAGTCTGGAAATGCCTGGGTGAGGTGGGTGTACTTTGGCTAACCACACTATTCAACGGAATCCTTGCCAATGGCAAGATGCCGGATGAATGGAGGAAAAGCTTGATTGTCCCAGTCTTCAAAAATAAAGGGGACATACAAGATTGCTCAAATTATAGAGGCATCAAATTAATGTGCCACTCCATGAAGACTTGGGAACGGGTAGTGAATCAACGCTTGCGGGACATGACCAAAGTCAGTCCCAACCAGTTCGGTTTTATGCCGGGAAGATCAACCACTGAAGCGATCTTCCTAGCAAGAACACTCTTAGAAACGTACAGAGCCGAGCGGAAAGACCTCCACCTAATATTCATTGACCTAGAAAAGGCATACGACAAAGTACCTCGTGAAGTCCTATGGAAGGCGCTAGCGGAAAAGAGCATACCCGATAAATACATATCCCTCATCCAGGATATGTATGAGGGTGCGTGTTCCTCGGTAAAAACCATTGGTGGACTGTCCGACACGTTTCCTATCAAAATTGGACTCCACCAAGGGTCTGCCCTAAGCCCCTATATCTTCGCCCTGGTCGTAGACCAGATTACGAAGGATATCCAGGGGGCATTGCCCTGGACCATGCTCTTTGCAGACGACGTGGCCCTGATCGGAGAGAGCAAGGCAGAAGTAGAATCACGCCTGGAGACCTGGAGGAAGACCCTAGAAGAAAAGGGATTCAGACTGAGTAGGTCAAAGACGGAATACCTGAAATGCCCCTTTAACAAGATAGTAGCAGACGACGGCAACGTCCTACTAGCAAACCAGGTCGTCCCCAGACAAGACTCTTTCCGGTACCTAGGGTCAGTCCTGCAGAGTAATGGAGAAATCGCTCTCGATGTCGAGCAGCGCATCCAAGCAGGATGGGCTAGATGGCGACAGGCCGCTGGGTTCCTTTGCGACAAAAAGATACCCCCAAAACTTAAAGGCAAGTTCTACAAAACGGTTGTCAGACCCGCCATGCTATATGGCGCGGAGTGCTGGGCTACCAGAGATGTACACCATAGGAACCTGCACTCTGCGGAAATGCGTATGCTCCGGTGGATATGTGGGGTCACTCGTCTAGATAGAATAAGGAACGAGGACATCCGCAAAACACTAGGTGTCGCACCAATCACGGAGATACTGTCCAGCCGACGCCTGCGCTGGTT
>NW_020625993.1:0-2100 GCF_003573695.1 Papaver somniferum
TATTTTGGTAACATTCAACATCATATAAAGGAAACTACTAAAAACATTGAGTTCTTCAAAAATGTTAGGAAATTACCAGATAACTCCCAAATCATTATCAATCTAAACTCTGAACTTGAGAAATGGTGTAACTTTGAGGAATCCATGTGGAAACTCAAAGCTACAGAAAACTCCATTAAACTAGGAGATAGAAATATTGGCTTCTTTCACTCATCTGCTAAGCAGAACTATAGAAGACTCAGAATTGACTCTCTTTTGGACAATCAAGGCAAATGGTGCATGAATAGACAAGACATCTCTGACTCCCTCCATTCTTTCTTCTTGGATATGGCCACCTCCGTTGACAACCCAATTCCAAACCACATCCTTGATCTTATCCCTAGAAGTATCTCGGAGGAGGATAATGCGACTCTTATTTCCCCTCCTACTGAGGAAGAGATTAAATCTATCCTCTTCGGAATGCATCCAAACAAATCCCCGGGTCCTGATGGATTCCCCGCAATTTTCTTTCAAAAAAATTGGAATTTAATCAAAAAAGACCTTTTGTCCACCATCTCTGAATTCCTTGAAAACAAATCTATCCTAAGGGAGATAAATGCTACCTTCATCACCCTGATTCCCAAATCCAAATTCCACACCTTCGCAGGAGACTTTCGACCAATTTCCCTTTGTAATACTGTTTATAAGATCATCTCAAAATTGCTAGCCAACAGACTAAAACCTCTGCTGGACAAGCTCATTTCTCCTTTCCAATCTGATTTTGTCCCAGGAAGGCAAATTTCAGACAATGTGGTGATAGCACATGAGATTATTCACACTATGAGTAGTAGGAAAAAGCTGAAAAAGGGTTTTATGGGTCTGAAAATCGATATGTCCAAAGATTTCGATAGGGTGGAATGGAAATTCCTTGATCTAACCCTTAAAAAACTTGGCTTTTGTGAACACTGGTACTACTACAACAACAGTTCATCTCAATGGATCCCCCACCAATTTTTTCAAACCCTCGAGAGGTCTCCGACAAGGAGACCCTTTGTCGCCATACCTCTTCATTCTGTGTATGGAAAGGATTTTTAGGTGTCTAAAACATGAGGAGGAAAAGGGTAAAATTCGTGGAATTAAAGTGGCCAGAGGAGCGCCGTCGATCTCCCATCTCCTTTTCGCCGACGACTGTCTTATTTTCGCTAGAGCTTCCAAAAAAGAGTGTAAAAATCTTATCACTATTCTTGAATCTTTCAACTCCGTCTCTGGCCAACTAATAAATTATCAGAAGTCGGGAATCTTCTTTGAAAAAAGTGGGAACAAAAAAAAAAGTGTGAACAACGAAAAAGCCATGGAAATAATCGACATTCTGAAGTAGGGAGAATCAAACTAGAAGACAAATACCTAGGATGTAGCAGACCAGAGAATTTTTGCTTCCAACGGGTCGGGTTACGACCCGCTTAACCAGCTGTGACTCTGATATTCCACTCAAGAAACTAGACCTTTAAAATTTCGGACCAATTCGATTAAGGGTCAAGTAAATGTCAGAATTGTCAGAGTAGTTCTGGATACCAGCCACCATCGGCCAGTGCCAATGGTCTTCCGGGTAGCCACTGAGGTGGTGGGGTTCCCCAGTGGGCCTGACGACAAACACCGCATCAGACGGGTGAGGAATGACCAGTGCCAATGTCAGGATAGTTCTAGTTACCAGCCATCGTTGCCGCAACGATCTTCCGGGTAGCCACCGAGGTGGTGGGGTGCCCCAGTGGGCCTGACAATCTCACTGTCCCAGACGGTTCATCCTGATATAATGGGGGGTGCCAATTATGGCCCAGTAGATGGTATGAACTGCCTTGCAGTAACCATTCCTTTTCAGATGATATAAGTTACCTCGCACGATAATAACCATTGCCTAATTCACTAGCCGAGGCAGATGATGTGAATTACCTTGAATAGTAATAATCATCTCTTGTCTCACAGACTGTATGGTTATCAAATGGTATGAATTATCTCGAAGACGCAACAATCATCTCATTATTAGGTAGTATGAACAGCCAGTACTGCAACTACCTCTTACCAAAACATTTTATAAACTGCTAGGGTTGCAATCATCTCCGAATA
>NW_020625994.1:0-649 GCF_003573695.1 Papaver somniferum
GTTGAAGAAAATGTTTATTTCTATAATTGTTCAAAGATATTCCTTAAAGGCTAAATGGAAGAGAATCCCATAATCGAAACATATGTAAGTTAAGAATCTTTTAATTAAGGTTATTAATTTATCTTGGTAGGAAATTGTTGGAATTAGTAATGTGCATTTACTAATTAGATTTTCTGAGAGATTTCGATTGTTATTTTTGGACAAAACATTTCCAGGAATTATGAAAACTGAATCTGTACTTTCAGGAATGTCTTGATAATATTTTCGGTTTTGGAAATTCCTTGGTGTCCAAACTTCCTTGTCTATAAATACCGAAGTTTACCTTTACTAGCAAATTAATCATTCGTAACAATTTGACTTCCTCTTTCGTCATTGTTTCTGGTGAAGCCGCCTATTGGAGATGAGAGTAATATAATTAGGTGAAATCTCTTACGGCCACTTGTTTTAAAGTCTTCTTTGGGATTAAGAAGCTCTAGCGCGACCCATTGGTGGGAAACTAGATAATTACAGTTTATCTTTGTTTTCCATTGATTTGATTGACTAACGGTGGTTGAAATCTAATTGCACCTAGTTTTTTTATGCTTGAGAATCTTCTCTTATGATATAAGCACTCAAACTAGTTCCGAGTTTCGATAGGGATCTTTAGACT
>NW_020625995.1:0-335 GCF_003573695.1 Papaver somniferum
GGAAATTTGTTAGAATTTGGATTAGTTCTGGCTGGTCTTTCATCCTTCTTATATTGTAAAATTGGACTTCCTTCATATTTTCTAGAATCAACGTACATAGAAATGCAAGTTTTTTACTAAACGTAATACCTTAGAACATATTAATTGTGAATAGAATACATTTTTCAAACTTTTTCTGTTAAAGATGAGTTTGTCTAGTTTACAATTTAGTCTCAGAAATCAATTTCCGACTTATAACGAAATGTGTAGACTTTTTTGAGTTAACGTATATAAAATTCAACATTTTTATGAACTCTTTCTTTTTGTGTTGGCTTTGTCTTTCTATTTGATTCAAA
>NW_020625996.1:0-711 GCF_003573695.1 Papaver somniferum
TTAGTGCTCCACTTCGAACCTGTAAATCAAAGACAAAAAGACAAAATAAAAAGGAACAAATAATAAAAAAAAAAAAAAACCTAAAAACTCTACCTAAGCACAAATCCGCGTCGGCGGCGCCATTTTGATTAAAGATTTTTTTGTGTGGTTGTAGTAATAAAGGTTCGAACTCTAAGATTTGTGAAGGTGAAGGATTTTTAGATTTATAAAAATTATATACAAATATAAACAAATTGGTAGAGAGGTACTGGGACTAATGATTCGGCCAATTTTCATAACATAGGGCTCAATGATTTATTCTCAACAATTACTGCTCAAAACATAAATATATGGACTCTTATTTTGCCAAAATAGATTCTCAGAATATTAGTTATAAATCGTAAGCATGGGACATCAAACATTTAAGCAAGCATGCCGCATCAAATAAAATGATAACTAATTAATTAAAATCATTTTTCAATTTTTAATCAGTGCAAAAGTCATAAAAAGAATAAATTAAATTTACCACAATGACGAAAATAGACTCCCTCCGTCGTCCCAATGTTGGGTTTAGCTCCTCATATTAATCATAATCTCAAAATGTTTTATTATTGCTCCAAAGTTGATTACAATTGAGTAAACAATGCAACAGAGAAATCGCAACAGCAGTTCCTGTTGCGAAGACGATGTTGGACTGTTACAGAGAAACAAAAGGTGACGGAAAATTAAATG
>NW_020625997.1:0-427 GCF_003573695.1 Papaver somniferum
AAACTTTTTCTGTTAAAGGTGAGTTTATCTAGTTTGCAATTTAGTCTCAGAAATCAACTTCCGACTTATAACGAACTGTGTAGACTTTTTTGAGTTAACGTATAAAAAATCAAAAAATTTATCTACTCTTTATTTTTGTACTGGTTTTGTCTTTTTATTTGATTCAAATAGATCAAATTTGTTAGAATTTGGTTAGTTATGGCTGGTCTTTCATTCTTCTTCTATTGTGAAATTTTACTTCCTTCGTATTTTCTTGAATCAACGTACATAAAAATGCAATTTTTACTAGAGGTATTGCCTTAGAACATATTATTTGTGATTACAATACATTTTTCAAACTTTTTTCTGCTAAAGTTGAGTTTATCTTGTTTGCAATTTAGTCTCAGAAATCAACTTCCGACTTATAACGAAGTGTGTAGACTTTTTT
>NW_020625998.1:0-692 GCF_003573695.1 Papaver somniferum
CATAGCATATATAGAAGGCATTCAGAGGAACTTATATTAAGTGAATATACGCGAGGCGCCGAAATTTACAGAACATTTGGGATTCGCCAGTCTGGATAAATTTCATGTAAGTATATTGAGCGGCTCAATGAATATGCCAGTGGAGAGGATATCACACGTGGCTCTGTTTCCTTGCAGAGTGATGTCACATCAGATGCAAGGTTTAGGATTTTAATCCTAATCTAAAAACCACCATCAACATTAAGTCCCCTGCTTAGCTCGGAACAGTGGCATTGTTGCGGGGTAAGCATGAGATGGTGACAGGTGAGGATAAAATCAAAACAACAAGTCATGAAGAGATTGTCAGGGAGATTTGGCTAACCTTTGTCAGGAGGTACGAAGAATCTGTGATCCTTGCATCAGCGGTTTCGCATAAATTTGGTTTGGACGTGGTGTGCTGGCATCAGCATTGCAACTTTGGCTTCTAATTAGAAGAGGTGGTACTGCGACTTGGTCCTCGGAGCGGCGAATGTTGCTAGCCGGCTAAGTTACGGAATGCATGGAGATGGCATGTCTTGAAAGTCCAACATGGTGCTTCCTTGACTGGTGGAGATGGCGCTGCTTTGAATGACTACGGAAAGGTGGATGGCGTGGCTAGCTTGGAAGGGCCGATGGCGAGGCTATCATGGAAGGGCCGATGGAGAGGATAGATT
>NW_020625999.1:0-400 GCF_003573695.1 Papaver somniferum
TTTAAGTTTGGGGGTATGGGAGAAACTTTTTAGTTGCATTATAAATAAACTCCAGAACCTAGAAATTTATGCCTATTAAGGTTTGCACTAACCAATCTAAGTGGATGGAAGCATGTTGGTTTTAGGAGTTGAGGAACCAATCTGACTAGATGGAAACATCTAAAGAGTCTATTCATAAAAGCACAGAGCTCAGGTGTTAGAAATAACATGGTAGTTTCACCATATCTCGTTGAGTCCTTTTCACTTCTGTTTTTATTTTATTTTTCATTTTAAACTATGTTTCTCTAAGTGATTAGGTGGGGCTCACGATTCAAGTTGTTACCATTGCTAGGGTGAAATAGAGTGATTGAGATACCCATGAAAAAAAGTTATGAAAGAAAAAAAAAAAAAGTTATGAAAA
>NW_020626000.1:0-775 GCF_003573695.1 Papaver somniferum
TGAATTGAACATAAATAAAGATTAGACAAAGAATTAGTTGTTTGGACTTGGGCCAAGTGTGGAAGTCAGGGCCTGTTATTAAAGGTAGCATCTTGGATTTTGGGTTTGGATTTGGGTTTGGAACCCAGGCCCGAAATTTGGGTTGTTACAGTTTGGTATCAGAGCTAGTCTGATCCTTTGGGCAGGCTAGTTTCTGAATAAGTCGGTACGTCTATATGCTTGAATGTGAAATTGTTCGTGTATCTGATGATTGTTGTTGTTTGAATGCGTAATAGGTTACAATTATTTTTCATAGATAATTCCCTCGGTGTTACTTATAATTTAATGTCCTTCAATCAGGACATGTCTCGTCGTACGAATGGTTTAGCCGCCCCACATGATGAGGGTTTCGGTGAGGTTGTTCGTGCTTTGAATGCTGTTGCTCAAGCGATGCAACAACAAGTGAATCTTAATCAGAATGCACCTCCTCCTCCTCCACCACCTAATCAACGAGCTTTGTTAGTTAGAAGGTTTAGTGAACAAAAGCCCGATTCCTTTAAAGGTAGTCCTGATCCACTGGTCGCTGAAGATTGGATAGATAAGATTGAGAAAATATTCACCCTATTAGGCGTGAATGACGAGGATAAGCTGGATCTTGCTGTTTTTAAGCTTGAGGGTGAGGCCACTCGCTGGTGGGACTTGACTCGTCGTTCTAGGAATGACGGTCTGTTTACCTGGGTAGAATTTCGACTCGCCTTCCTAAATAAGTACTTTCCACAAACTGCACGAAACCAAC
>NW_020626001.1:0-1605 GCF_003573695.1 Papaver somniferum
GATGGGTTATACTTAGGAGATGCGAGTTTATTATCGATAATTATAACAATAATAGGTGTTGCGATAGAACGAAGATATAAATGCATATTTGGAATTTAAATGCTATTCAGTACTCAATTAGAAATAGTAGTGGAACCCATAAACCCTCGTTACCGTCTGTCCAGTTGAATTCATTCTATTAGTTCAGTGTTATTTCGTTTTCAATTATAAAAATTCAAAAACATTATTGTTGGTTAATCTTTTTAGAGATATTGATTATAGTATTTTCACCGCTCTTCGTGGGAACGACCCGTACTTGCCTCTGTCTACTAGTTAGACACCGTGCGGTTGCGGTTTATTATATATATGGTTTTCCCGAATCCTATCATGGCGTCTGGAGCGTACCTTGCCACTCTTGACAAGTCCTGACTATGATGCACTCCGTCCGAAGATACCCCACTTAGGGTGCGGTCTTGCTGCCATAAACCTTATCGGTAGTGTATGCGAGACTGCGAAATCAATTGGTTGTTGAATAACTGGATGGAAAGAGACATAATCTTAACCAGATAGAGGTATGCTTCCTTGAAGGGGAAACCATAGGGGAAGATAAGGACGTCACCCTCCATTAGGGAGTTGAATTGTGTCAAAAGACGTAAATGTCATAAGGCTTTTACTCATGGGAGTATTAAGACTTGTGATATTTATGCGACAAACCTGAAGAGGAAATAATACAAGCGAAAAAGATAAGACGAGATCAATGGGTCAATGTACTAAAATACAAAAACCGGCTGCGATCTCGTCGCACAAGAATGAGGCAAGATAATACCTTTACATAGGAAGGCAAAATAAGACTTCCCAAGTAAATTAAACAAACTATTGATAAATTCGCACAATTGTTTCTTACAAGAGAAATGATAAGAGGCAAGTAAGGGAATTAAAACAACGATATATTATCTTCCTTGCAACAAACAATTCTAAAAATACGAAGGTTTAAAATATGTCAAAATAAAGAAAGGAAATCCAGAATGCTCAACAACAGCATCTTATTCAAAATACTTTTCAAATCTTAGCACTGGGTCCAGGATTTTCAATCTCAGTATTGGCCTCATTAGCAGACTTCTCTACTTCTTGCTGATTTCTTCATCATCTTGATCCTTTTCATCATCACTTGAAAAATCATAATCACTATCTGGTTCAGGATATTCTTCATCCTCACTCACATTACATACGGGGAGTTTTACTGCTGGAAGAGAGTTTCTTAAAAGAATTCCGTCAATAACATATTGGGCACTAGAATCGCCTTTGTGAATATCCGCTCTTCAAGGTTTCTAGTTCGAATTACAGGTTGTTCCTGGACGGATTGGACAAATATGGTAAAGGAGACTGGAGGAACATTGCCAGGCACTAGATGCGTACCAGGAGCCCAGCACAAGTTGCCAGTCATAGCCAGAAACATTTCATTCGCCTTGCCAAGCAACCACAGGAGGTGCTGGTCGGAAATCAAGAAGGCCAAAGGACTAATACTGATACTGTCAATACGCATATGGGTATAAGGAACATCAGCCTAATAAAGGAAAACAGCAGAAGCGGTTGGTCGGGGTATGGATCTAGTAGCACATATCCTCA
>NW_020626002.1:0-509 GCF_003573695.1 Papaver somniferum
AAATCAGACGATTTGCGTCATAATATAGTTACATAATCAAGACTCGACAATTCTGTTGAAAATTTGACCGAGTCGGAACGAGTTCGAGTGATAATGAAGAAACCGGAACTCCATCCTTTTGAATTGAGACGCTTTGCGTCAAAAATATTACATAATCAAGACTCGGCAATTTTGTCGAAAATTTGACCGAGACGGAACGAGTTCGAGCAAAAATGAAAAAACCAGAACTCTATCCTTTTGAATTGAGACGATTTGCATCAAAATATAGTTACATAATTCAGACTCGACAATTCTGTTGAAAATTTGACCGAGTCGGAAGGCGTTCGAGCAAAAATGAAGAAACCGGAACTTCATCCTTTCGAAATCAGATGATTTGCGTCATAATATAGTTACATAATCAAGACTCGACAATTCTGTTGAAAATTTGACCAAGTCGGAACGAGTTCGAGCGAAAATGAAGAAACCGGAACTCCATCCTTTTGAATAGAGACGCTTTGTGTCAAAATATA
>NW_020626003.1:0-340 GCF_003573695.1 Papaver somniferum
TCTAATGGATTTGCTGATTTTCTCAATCTATTTGGAACTATATACATATATTCAAATCATTCTTTCTCGAGCCGTACGAGGAGAAAACCTCCTATACGTTTCTAGGGGGGGCGTTGTTCATCTACATCTATCCCAATGAGCCATCTATCGAATCGTTGCAGTTGATATTCGATCCCGAAGAGAAGGAAGAGATCTTCGGAAAGTGGGTTTTTACGATCCGATAAAGAATCAAACTTATTCAAACGTTCCCGTTATTCTCTATTTCCTTGAAAAAGGCGCTCAACCCACAGGAACCGTTCATGATATTTCAAAGAAGGCAGAGGTGTTTAAGGAACTTCCC
>NW_020626004.1:0-1083 GCF_003573695.1 Papaver somniferum
TCGTCAGTTGTAACTCGTGCAAGTACGGGTCGATCCACAGAGATCGGGTGTGTTTTGGAGTGTTTAGCTAATTGGGTTCCTAAATTGCTATTGGGTTATGAAGCCTTTTGGCTTAAATTGGGCTTTGAGTGCTAATGGGTTTGTTCACAATAAAATGAACTGAGCTTGGGCTCAGTTTGGTCTTTGAAGTGCAAATGGGCTTTGGCCTTAAACTTAGGCTTTTGATTAAGCCCACAGTTGAATTGGATTGGGCCTTAATGAATTTGGGCTTTGGATTCAGTCAAGGTTCTGGGCCTTTGGGCCTTTGAGGAACTGAGCTTGAACTTTGAAAGCTGGGCTTTGTTTCAGTGAACTGATTTGAGCTTTGGGCTCAACAGTTCAACTGTGACTTGGGCTTAGGACCTTGGACTCAGTTGGTTAGGCCTTTAGCCTTTGTTTTCACTGAAGTGGACTTGGGCTCAGGAGTGAAGTGAGCCTTGGAGCAGCAGCAGCTGCAGAAAGGAAGCAGCAACAGAAGAAGTGGCTTGGCTGCAGGAGAAGAAGGGGCAGCAGCAGCAACTTGGCAGAGCAGCAGGCACCAGCAGCAGCAACTTGGCAGAGCAGCAGGCACCAGCAGCAGCAAAACAGCACAAGGCCAAGAAGAAGGACACACAGTGCAGCAGCACAAGTGCAGCACAAGTAATAGCTGCAACAGAATACACAAGCAATGGAAAGGAAAGCAAAACAGGAGAGTTGCAGGGCAGGAGGGGAAGCAAATAACAAGGCAAAAGCAATACAAAGCAAGAAAACAAAGCTAAACAGTTGAAGATGGAATTGTGGATGAGAATGAAGTAGATTATGGATGGGAACTAGGGGTTGAATTCACTCTAACTTCTACTATATATTCTCCTATAGAAAGTTAAACACAACTATGGTATTCTTTCCAAAGCACTAATTGTCTTTCTACAGCACAACTAGTCAAAGGATTATGAATTCAGCTTGAGTTGCAGCTTATCAACAGCTCATGAACCTAACTACAAAGTATACTTGGCATACATTGTGAAAGTGAGGTGATGATGAACTAAGTTCAAGTTTTTCCTAAAC
>NW_020626005.1:0-1069 GCF_003573695.1 Papaver somniferum
TTCCAAAATAGAGTATTTCTTTCTCGATATAATTTGCGACATTTCAGGTTGCGAAATTTTTGTCTACAAAAGAGATGGACATGAGAAAAATAGAAGAGGCTTTTAAGTTGAAAAGATGATTTAAGGGAAAAATCAAGCTGTATGAAGATTATTTGGAATGATTTGAGAAGAAAAACTAGTTTTTATTTATAGATATTTTTGCCAACTTTTTTGAAAAAGTATCCGTTTGGATCGGATGGTGGAAAAGACAGAGCAGTTAAAAATAGTGGATGGTTATTCGGGCATGAAAGTGGTGCAACAAAAAAAGTCAAGCAAATATTAATACTTTCGTCAATTTTTTTAATGAAAGTGGTGCAACAAAAAAAGTCAGTTTCCGTTATCTATAAGAGCAAGTCTTACGGTGGCATCCATCTTCCATCTTCCATCTTCCACGCCACCTCAGCATTTGGAACTGTGGATGGAAGCGCAAGTGTAATGGTGGAATAGTAGAAACGCTATTCTTAATGGAGCTAAAAAAACGTAATTAAGAATGGAGCTAAAAAAACGCAATTAAGAATGGAGCTTTTTTTCAGCCATTAGATTTCAATAGCTCATTTTAAATCTACGGATAAAAAAAAACACAATTAAGAATGGAGCTAAAAAAACGCAATTAAGAATTGAGCTTTTTTTTCAGCCGTTAGATTTCAACAACTCATTTTAAATCTACGGATAAAAAAAACACAATTCTTAATTGCGTTTATTTAGCTCCATTCTTAATTGCGTTTAACGCTATTATTATTGGCGTTTAGATGGATTCCACGGACCCTTCCACCAAACCGTAGAACCTTGCTTGGATTTTCTGTGGAAAACCCCAACTTGGAAGCCACTAGACTTGACATTCCATGAATTTTACACACTTAGGTTTGATTCCACCATAAGACTTGCTCTAAAGAGGAACAATTGTGTTCTCTTTTATAGTCAAGCTAAGCAAATCCACCAGATTTAAACAGAGCGGTGTCCCATAGTGATTTTTTTATTAGCTAAAATGTTGCTACAACGAAGCCTAAACCCCAACTAGTAGTGCTTAGCC
>NW_020626006.1:0-1081 GCF_003573695.1 Papaver somniferum
TATCTTTCAAGTTGTTCTATATTGAAAATATAACATGGGAAGCTGTATATATTGTATATAATACTCTAGTGGTGAGACTTGGTCATAATAGTATGATCAAAGTGTCAAGGAAAATATATTACGAAGTATAAATGCTTAATTTGTGGAACTTCGTAAATACGACATCGACATAATCTATTGTATATATTTATTTGATTATGTGTGCATTATATAGGTGTGATTTCATCTTAGAAAAACTCTTCATATTAGTTTAACGGAGTAGATGTATGAAATTTTTTTCATAATCGAAAGGGAAATCATGATTGGTCTTGCTATTTATTGAAAATATGTTGAATGACCAATGGAAGATTACTTTGCTAGAACCTATCTTAACCTTGTTGAGACTTGAGTTATAACCGGTGATAGCCTATATAATTTAGCTAGTTGTAATCGACCATGATTAAAAATCAAGGTATAACCAACCACAAGCTATAATAGAATGCAAGTTGTAACCGGTCATAAGTTACTTTAGGAACTAAGGTATAAGCGGTCACAATATGAATTCGTAAGTTAGTTGTAATCGACCACAAGCTACCTTTGGGAAGCAAGGTGTAACCAATCACAAGCTGACTCGGGAAACAAGGTATTACCCGTCACAAGCTACTTTGTGGAGCAAGGTGTTACCGATAACAACATGTATTCATAGTTTCGTTTTTTTGGTACTGATACTGAGAGCGAAGGTTCCTCCTTGGGTTGCTGATCCGGATGGGATTCTATACAAAATTACGTATTTGTATTTTGATCATCGATTAAACATAACTATAAAATGACTCGCACAAAGAAACAAGCACTAGGTATGCGTTCAAATTCTTCTTTTAATATGCCAATTGAAGAACAAGAAGAAGTTGAGGTGTTGAAAACTGAAATTCAATCAGAAATTCGACGAGTGAAGAACCGACTCAAGAAATGAGGATTAAAATAAATTTTCTACAAACTCGTTTCTTATTTAGTTGTTTTTGATTGATAGATTAGGTTTGCGATTACAAAGTGAAATTCGGCTTATAATTGAGATGAGTTATTAGCCGAACTTCACTATGTTCCT
>NW_020626007.1:0-1081 GCF_003573695.1 Papaver somniferum
TATCTTTCAAGTTGTTCTATATTGAAAATATAACATGGGAAGCTGTATATATTGTATATAATACTCTAGTGGTGAGACTTGGTCATAATAGTATGATCAAAGTGTCAAGGAAAATATATTACGAAGTATAAATGCTTAATTTGTGGAACTTCGTAAATACGACATCGACATAATCTATTGTATATATTTATTTGATTATGTGTGCATTATATAGGTGTGATTTCATCTTAGAAAAACTCTTCATATTAGTTTAACGGAGTAGATGTATGAACTTTTTTTCATAATCGAAAGGGAAATCATGACTGGTCTTGCTATTTATTGAAAATATGTTGAATGACCAATGGAAGATTACTTTGCTAGAACCTATCTTAACCTTGTTGAGACTTGAGTTATAACCGGTGATAGCCTATATAATTTAGGTAGTTGTAATCGACCATGATTAAAAATCAAGGTATAACCAACCACAAGCTATAATAGAATGCAAGTTGTAACCGGTCATAAGTTACTTTCGGAACTAAGGTATAAGCGGTCACAATATGAATTCGTAAGTTAGTTGTAATCGACCACAAGCTACCTTTGGGAAGCAAGGTGTAACCGATCACAAGCTGACTCGGGAAACAAGGTGTTACCCGTCACAAGCTACTTTGTGGAGCAAGGTGTTACCGATAACAACATGTATTCATAGTTTCGTTTTTTTGGTACTGATACTGAGAGCGAAGGTTCCTCCTTGGGTTGATGATCCGGATGGGATTCTATACAAAATTACGTATTTTTATTTTGATCATCGATTAAACATAACTACAAAATGACTCGCACAAAGAAACAAGCACTAGGTATGCGTTCAAATTCTTCTTTTAATATGCCAATTGAAGAACAAGAAGAAGTTGAGGTGTTGAAAACTGAAATTCAATCAGAAATTCGACGAGTGAAGAACCGACTCAAGAAATGAGGATTAAAATAAATTTTCTACAAACTCGTTTCTTATTTAGTTGTTTTTGATTGATAGATTAGGTTTGCGATTACAAAGTGAAATTCGGCTTATAATTGAGATGAGTTATTAGCCGAACTTCACTATGTTCCT
>NW_020626008.1:0-875 GCF_003573695.1 Papaver somniferum
ACTAATGGTGGTGAAGGAGATGTAAAGGTGGTGATGTAAGTGTGGTGTAAATCCACCATATATTTATAACATAACAATTCAAACTTTTTTTTATTTATGATTGATAATACATCTTATTATTCCAATTTCAACAAAAATATACATGAGAGATGACAATTAATTATTCTAGTAAAAAAATAAAATAAAGTACAGAGCATTGATCACAATTTGATGGTACTGCTTCAAAAAATATAACAGTCTGATGGTACAATACCACTTGGGTAGCTCGAACAAATGGTCCTTCCAGAGAGATACGGTACACTACAACACAAAATCCACACAGAAAGAGGCTTAGATAAGATTGTGGTATCCAGTGAATATGTTACAGAAATTGAATTAGGTTCAATATTTTACATATATAATTATGACTTAGTCTACAAAAAAACACGAATAGTTCAGCTACACTTTAATCAAAACCCAACTAGTGGAACTAAATGCCTTTCTCTTTGATAACACACTGGTTAGATTTGTGAAATACATATATAAACCTCAACTTAAGACCATAAGTTAAATTCAAATTCATGAAAAATGCATTGAATATAACAACTGAACTTGCTCATCAAACTTCCAGGCAACTATAATTCGGGAAAAAAAAAGGCTAACAAAATCATGCGAGAACCATTTCAATTATATTATTGCAAGGCTAATATAACTATATAAGGGATAGAAAAGTAGATGAGCATTCAAACTTATTATGAACCTTATAATGGTGATTAAAAGAGATACTAGTATAGGGAAACCAACACCAGCTGATACTAGTTTGTCAAAAGTAAAGAGAAATCTCGTTGTAATAAGCAACCAAACAAAGGAAAGTAAAGACAATAAAAATACAGAAA
>NW_020626009.1:0-2074 GCF_003573695.1 Papaver somniferum
TCTCTTCTTTACATGAAAATGTAATCGATTCTGAATTTTGGTTAAGATAATTTTATCTCGGGAAGATTTATGGTTGAAATATCGGAGTAACCGACCAAATTTCTTTTTCAAATAATTTATACATATAATATGTATATCAAACATTTTTCACACATAGATATACTTAAATACTACCAATTTTTATAAAGAGAAATAAATCGTTATTTAAAATGACGAAAAATCAAGATCTATACAAATTTCAAATATTTCAACGGAGATTTCCGGCCAATTCCAGTCAATTCTGGCCGAGTCCACCGAAATTCGACCAAGAATTAACAACCCATTTCGTTCAATTTCGGCTAAATTCTGTCTAGCTGAAATCCAACATTTCACTACCTTGAATGCCCAGACCGGAATTTTTGGTGGAATTTCAGCCATCCCAGCCGAAATTAACACATTCCGTGATACATAACCTAGTTAACAATTCGGGGTACGGGTAGTAGTTCCGGACGGCATACGTACGAGAATTATACGGATTCGGTCAAAAATCTGGTCAACGGTTCGTTGTTCGGACAATAGTTCGGAACGACATACGTACGTGCATATTCGTTTTATAAATGTGAGTTCGACACTTAAAATTCGGCTTACATATATGATAAATTGATAAGCATTATGACCTTATTACGAGACTAATTGTATTTGTATATGATTTATATAAGATAGAAAAAATATTTTAGCGTGATTCTTTAACAAGAAGTAACAATTTAATCGCATAGATGTATTATAAAACGAGTTTATAGACTTTAAAAAAAATCAACACATAAAACACTGGTTAAACAACTACCAATAGAAATTTTTAACTGAATAATTGTATTTAAATATAAAGTATATACAAAATCAAACAAAAACCAATCAACAGAACTCTGGTCAGAGAGTTACCTATAGGAGTTCTAGTTCGAAATATCATTCGAATTTGGTCAGTTCAGATACGTTCGCGAATCATTCGTGAGGTCCATATAATCCGCGAACTAGGTTCGGAGTTCAAATAGTTTGGAAGTATCATTCGGATTCGGTCAATTCCTGTATCATTCGAGAACGATTCGGAGAATTACTAACTAGAATACATAATGATACTTTCTTTATTTTTGTTTTCACCGTTCTTTATTTTCTCTCTGCTAATGTCTCTCTTCTTAACATTAATAGATAAAAGTAAATATTTGATTCATTCTATTATTTGAACAAACTTAAAATTAAATATCTCTCAAAGTATAAGTTAAAAATTAATATATTTTATATTTTCGGATAGGTCTCGACGAGATCTACTCAATGAGTACCCATCATACCATGTTTCGAAAATTTTCATTATTTTAGTTATAATGGTAGTTCATCCAAAAATGAACACGATTTTAGAACATGGTAGTTCATTCTAGTTCTAGTAGTTCATTTCTTAGAATGAACTCGTATACGCTAGCTATTTATTTTGTAAAATGAACTCATAATAAGAATGAATTTCATGCTCTTTGATAAACTCTGAACTTCCTACTTATTTTCTTGTAGGAGTTCATTCTTTTTGATGAACTATCGGTTGTTTCGTAATGCTTTTTATTGATTCGAGTTCATTCTTAAAATTGAACACACAACAAAAGAAATCATTATTATGAACACAACAAAGTTCATTCTTTCAGGTGAAAACCTAATTGAAACCACTAAATCAAGTATGAAAACAGAGTTCATTCTTTCAAATGAACACCCAATCAAGCTTCATCGTTATGAACAAAAACCAGATTTCATTCGTCAAACACCGATCAAAACAAATTAATTCAAACCTAGAACAATTTTTATTCCTAAAAATGAACACATAATAATTTAAGACCCAAAATAGAGTTCATTATTTAACATGAAAACACGAAAAAAATCCATGAACTGAGTTCATTCATTCGAATGAACAGCTAATAATTCAGATCTAAAACAGAGTTCGTTCTTTAACATGAACGCACAACAACAATTAAGAGTTCATCTTTTCGAATAAACACCTAATAAAAAGATCTAAAAATAGAGTTCACTCTCTAAATCTTCATTATCTTCATCATCTTCA
>NW_020626010.1:0-394 GCF_003573695.1 Papaver somniferum
ACAAAGTGAAGGAGAAGGGTTGGTCTTAGGGAGGGAAGCGAAGAGAGTGTTGAGACCAGAATAGTTGATTCTGAAGATGTGGCTTGTTTTATGACTTGTATCAGAAAGTGGAACTGGCTTGTGGAATGAAAGCTATCAGTTCTTTGGTGATTTCTGGATATTGTATTGTTGCGACAAAAACTTGTTGTCTTGTGGTAAATAGGTGAAGCCTATTTATACAAGTCATATTGAAACGTACCATGGTCTCGTAGGAAATGGAAACGATTGAGTGGTGGAAGAATAGAGTAACGTGTAACCGTCAGGCATTATGCTTCCATGATGAAGGAAGTGAATTAGTTTACACCGTTACTTTCATCACCACTAATTGTCCCACTTCATGACACTTTCTTATAAT
>NW_020626011.1:0-318 GCF_003573695.1 Papaver somniferum
GGAAGCTTCCTCAACACATCCTTCCTCTTAGTGTTGAGACGTGTAAATTCTTTAACACTCACTACTGTGTTTCTAGACATGCTCCCTCAACACACCTTTCCTCTTAGTTTTGAGACGTGTAAATTCCACAACACTCACTACTGTGTTGCTAGGCATGCTGCCTCAACACACCTTTCCTCTTAGTATTGAGACGTGTAAGATCCTCAATACTCACTACTGTGATTCCAGGCATGTTGCCTCAACACACCTTTCCTCTTAGTGTTGAGACGTGTAAATTCGTAAACACTCACTACTGTGTTGCTAGGCATGCTTCCTCAA
>NW_020626012.1:0-351 GCF_003573695.1 Papaver somniferum
GGAAGGAAACCGAACAATCAACACCATCTCGTGTTCCGAAGCCACAGGACCCTCACTCACAGCGCAGATTGGAAAAAGGTTACGAAAGCAATTCGAAGACCGCTGCGAGTTATATAAGGTCGATGGGGTAGCGGTAGACGAACACGAAGAATGGATGGAATCTCCTATCATCTTCGATGCCGAGGATATCGACGAAGATATGGAAGACCATAACGATCCCTTGGTCCTAACACTACCAGTAGCTGGATGTAACCTCAAAAAGATCCTCATAGACGGGGGAAGCTCTGTAAACGTCCTATTCTATGATGCATTCAAACGGATGAAGCTCCATGATGAACAGTTAATGACCTC
>NW_020626013.1:0-769 GCF_003573695.1 Papaver somniferum
AAAAAAAAAAAAAAACCTAACTTATAAGATATTAATTAATTAAAGTTAAAAGTTGTTGCAAATTGAAAATACTTACCGATCTTTTCATCTTCAAGTATTATATCATTCGAATCGGGGATTGCCATCTCGCCAAATCAAACCAAAGAAAATAATTAGTATGACTAGGTTCTTAAATAATGTGTTTAAATAGCACTAACCATTCTCATCAAGAGGTGCAAATTTAGAAGTCAAACTAGGTTTCCTCTCATGAGAATAACTTCTGGGACAAGGGACCCACATAGATAAGGAAAATCATGTATTCCTACACGGCCTGAGCTAGCAATTTCAGAATACCCTTAACATAAAACGGAAATTTGGAAGGACTTTGTAATGTGGTTGTACACCGATGGTTTGGAGTACTAGGAATCAATATCGTCGCCGATACGATGCATATATAAGATACGATGGTGATATTGACTGAAATTGACCCATAGTTCTAACTGAAAATAAGAGGTTTCTACCATGTTAAAGTGTTTGGTACCCCTTGGCAAAGATTTGCAGTCATTAGCCACATAAGGTAAGCTAACGGGTTTTTTTTGGTATCTCCAATCGCAAGGCGTGTCCAGTATATATTATACATACTCTAATTCATCGTAAACTGGCGGCGGACGCAAAGGAAGAAAAAGAAAGGAGAGAGGTGCCGTCAACACTACTAAATTCCACGAGGCAGATGAAGGTGAAATCTAGTGCTTCTAATGATAATCTTCGGAAAAAGGTGAAGTTTAATAGT
>NW_020626015.1:0-1296 GCF_003573695.1 Papaver somniferum
CGAACCCCCACTTTTTCTATGTGTCACCCACGACTATGTGTAGCCCATTTGTCCATATCACCCATTTGTTATTCGGCACCCAGGACGTTGGATAAGGGCTAACCATCTTCTTCATTTCAAAAGTTATGTTTTGACGGGAAATTTTTGGTTTCAATGTCAGAACTAGGGTTGCGAATTTGAGCTTGTTTCAGTGAGACTAAAGAGCTGGAACAGTTTGGGTATCTTCCTTTGAGCCTAACAGGATTGTTTTGGGTCTTTGGTTCGATGGATTTTGGCTAGAACTCGAGTTAGAAGAAATCAGGGAGTTACGGGTTTTGCATGAGCAAAACCCCGAGAGTTGCTGTTTTTGATTTTGGAGACTTATGGAGTGATTCAATCACTCAAATGGATTGATATGGGCCTGTTACATCAAAATAGGACTGGTAAGTCCATCAGAACCGGTGAAATTGGGCTGTAATTGTGGATAGAAGAAAACATGGAGGTTTGTTTGGCCGAGAAGACATTCACGGGAAATAACGTGAAGATAATGTTCTTGCATGATTTTTACTTCACCAGGGACTCATTCTAAGCGTGTTTGGAGCATGACTGAGATTAACAAGGAAGGTCGGACAGCTGCAGATGCATGATTGTGAAAGAAAGGAAAGAAAATATCTCCAAAGTATTTTCTTTTACTGCCGAATATTGGAAGGATTTTCCGGAGTAATGAGCGAAGATTCTTGTCCCTGTTGAGTATAAATAGCCTATTAGGGTATCACTGAAGGGTTAGAGAGAGAATTGGGAGGATTTAGAACATGTCAGAGGCGAAAAATTTAAAGTTGCAGAGAGTCACCATTTCTGTTGCTGCATAGCTGAAGAACACGAAGAACAGACCAGCAAAGACAGTCGTTTTTCTACAGTGATAACGACTCACAGCCAAGGGTCGTACATCAAAGGAAGACTTATTTGATACAGTATCAGTGACACATACTGTGTGTCGTTCTTGTTTTAACACATATAACTGTTACAAACCCGGTTTTCATTATATTTCTCCCTATTCATCATTTGTGAACCATTTTTGAGCAATAATAATGAATTTCGAGCGTGTTTCCAACATGATGATGTGTTAATTCTCTCACAACCAAGGAAATGAGGAAGCTATTTACGCATGAATAATTTGGTAACTATTATATTTTCTCTAATATTTAATTATAATTCACTAAATCACTGCTTTTGCAGAGTTTTTAATTGTTTGCATAATTTTCTTCATTAGTTGTGATTCAATTAGATAGGTTATGCTTTGATTAGATAATCTATGCT
>NW_020626016.1:0-469 GCF_003573695.1 Papaver somniferum
AACAAGGAAGGTACCTAATACAATGTCTAACTTCCAAAAGATGAAACTTAAGAAGATATCCAAGCAATATGTGTGGGATGAACCATACTTATGGAAATATGGCGTGGATCAAATGATACGAAGGTGCGTGCCGAATTCCGAATTTCAATCTATTCTCTCTTTTTGTCACACTCTTGATTGTGGTGGCCATTTTGGTTCTAAACGTACCACTCTCAAAGTTCTCGAGAGTGGATTTTATTGGCTAACCTTGTTTGAAGATGCACATGTTTTTTGCAAATCGTGTGATAGATGTCAAAGAACGGGCAATCTAGGTGCTCGAAATCAAATGCCACTCACACTAATCCTCACCGTTGAGATTTTTGATGTGTGGGGAATCGATTTTATGGGCCCTTTTGTCAATTCAAATGGAAATTTTTATATACTTCTTGCGGTGGATTATGTTTCGAAATGGGTGGAAGCTAGAGCCACC
>NW_020626017.1:0-494 GCF_003573695.1 Papaver somniferum
AAAAACTGTTTAAAACATCTAATAATATACAAAAACTGGTACATTTAAGAGGAAGGTTCAAAAGACTACACAAAAGTATAGGTGAATGCTTAGTTTCATAGTAGGTTTGTTATCAATAACTCGTAGTCCTCTAAAATTAAAGAATTAATAGATGTCACCTGGAACGCTAAAAACTGTTTAAAACATCTAATAATATACAAAAACTTGTACATTTAAGAGGAAGGTTCAAAAGACTACACAGAAGTATAGGTCAATGCTTAGTTTCATAGTAGGCTTGTTATCAATAACTCATAGTCCTCTAAAATTAAATTATTGATAGATGTCACCTGGAACGCTAAAAACTGTCTAAAACATCTAATAATATAGAAAAACTGGTATATTTAAGAGGAAGGTTCAAAAGACTACACAGAAGTATAGGTGAATGCTTAGTTTCATAGTAGGCTTGTTATCAATAACTATTAGTCCTCTAAAATTAAATTATTGATAGATGTCAC
>NW_020626018.1:0-413 GCF_003573695.1 Papaver somniferum
TAGATAAACTCATCTTTAACATAAAAAGTTTGAAAAATGTATTGTAGTCACAAAGTATATGTTCTAAGGCATACGTCTAGTAAAAATTGCATTTCTATGTATGTTGATTCAAGAAAATATGAAGGAAGTAAGATTTCACAATAGAAGAAGGATGAAAGACCATGCATAACTAATCCAAATCCTAACAAATTTCATCTATCTTGAATCAAATAGTAAGACAAAGCCAACACAAAAAGAAAGAGTTCATAAAAATTTTAAATTCTATATATGTTAACTCAAAAAATCTACACACTTCGTTATAAGTCGGAAATTGATTTCTGAGATTAAATCGTAAACTAGATAAACTCATCTTTAACATAAAAAGTTTGAAAAATGTATTGTAATCACAAATAATATGTTCTAAAGCATTACGT
>NW_020626019.1:0-751 GCF_003573695.1 Papaver somniferum
AAAGAAAAAAAAAATTGAAATAAAAAGTAAAAAAAAAATGATGATAAGAGAAATTTTTGTTATTTTTTTGTTTTTATTAATTTAATAAGCCGTGGGGAAGGAAAATCTTTAAGGAAGTTTCAAGCGACAAATATTTAAGGTAAAGAGTTACAAAAGTCAAGGATCTATGAAGTTCGAGAGTTTATCATCAATAGTTGAAAGCCGAAGACGAATACCAAGAAGATGAAAATGAGGAGCGAAGACTTTTCTATGGGATGGCGTGAGAGTGGTGTTATCATCATTGCAATCGGATGTGAAGTTAAGTAAGTAATCTCATCCTCGATAATAGTGGTTGATTTCCTTTCATAGAGATCGTCAGAAAAATGGTTTTTCAAAGTATTAAAAGATGTGGGTTTTTTAAATATTTCGGAAGTTGTCCTTCCCACCATTCAACGTGTTGCAGGAATTCTTTCTTCATTCCTACCTGCACACATGTGAGAAACATAAAAGTACGTCTTTTGAGTGCAATTATCATAAAACCCTTTTTGGTGAGGCAGAACGAAATACTTATTGATTGCTTCTCAAACACGCGTTCTCTCATTATGGTGTGGTTGTTTTTCACTCAACATTTAAGAATGAGAATACGTTCTTTAGTATTTCTAACTTCTTATTACTAGCATGCATAAACTCTATGTCTTCATAGCTCTTTGGATGCTTGGGACGCTAGAGCACTTTGAAGTTGTAAGTTTTAGTTGATTTGCTCGAGGACTAG
>NW_020626020.1:0-362 GCF_003573695.1 Papaver somniferum
TGAGGATACTTGATTTTCTCAATATCTCCAGGAGGAATAAATGGATTTAAAACCAGTTTGTCTGTTTCAGAGTTTTCTTCCTTTGATTTCCTTTTTCTCATATTTGCGAAAATATGAAAAACCCTAGTTACGGTTTCGATCAATCTTCCCCGATATGTTTGTGAACATAGCAAGAGGTTATCTTTTATAGAAAGAATAGATATCAAAAACCGGAAATAACTAGATTTAGGAAATTCTACCAAAATCGGAAACCGAAGCTTGTGGGGAGACAATTCCGATTTTTTATCTAAGTCTTTCTATTGGAAAAACGGTTTTTCATGGTCTGGATCTTTATCTCAGATTGATTCTATGTTTCTGTCCAA
>NW_020626021.1:0-1176 GCF_003573695.1 Papaver somniferum
AAAAATTCAACATTTTTATGAACTCTTTATTTTTGTCTTGGCTTTGTCTTTCAATTTGATTCAAATAGATGAAATTTGTTAGAATTTGGATTAGTTCTGGCTGGTCTTTCATCCTTCTTATATTGTGAAATTTGACTTCCTTCACATTTTCTGGAATCAACGTACACAGAAATGCAATTTTTACTAGACGTAATGGCTTAGAAGATATTTATTGTGATTACAATACATTTTTCAAACTTTTTCTGTTAAAGATGAGTTTATCTTGTTTACAATTTAGTCTCAGAAATCAACTTAAGTTTATCTTGTTTTCAATAGTGCTGATGATGTTGTTCTTCTGAATTATTTTAGAGTTCAGCACCGTAGTGTGAAGTTGCATCATCCTGTGGCTTGTTTTTGGTTACCGCCTGAGGCTAATGAATTACAAATTTGTTGTGATGGAGCGGCGAGAGGTAACCCAGGCGTTGCGGGTGCAGGTGTAGTAGCTAAGGATGAGCATTGTTCAGTTCTTGGTGCTATGAGTATTGGGCTAGGAGTCAAGACGAATTATTTAGCAGAATTGTACGGCATTATTGTTGGTTTGGAGTGGGCTATGCAATGGGGTTTGTCTTGTATTTGTATACGGTCTGATTCTATGGGAGTTGTTGAAGCTTTCAAGAATGACTCAATTCCTTGGTTTGCAAGGAATAGATGGATTATGATCTGTAGACACTATACGTCTATACGTTTCATTCACACTTTTAGAGAGGTGAATTTTTCAGCTGATGCATTGGCAAACCGGGGTTGTTTATTGAGTAATGAAGTGGGAGTGCACTACAATGGGAAACCTCCTTTCTTAATTTCTGTTGAACATCCTAATGTTGCTTATTTTCGGTTCAAATAGTTTCAAGTTTTTGGGGTTGCTGTAACATCTTTTCTTGTAAACTATTTCTTGTAAATTTTGTTATCTATTAATACAAATTTTTGACTTATAAAAAAAAATCAGAAATCAACTTCCGACTTATAACAAAGAGTGTAGACTTTTTTGAGTTAACGTATAAAAATTTCAACATTTTTATGAACTCTTTATTTTTGTATTGGATTTGTCTTTCAATTTGATTCAAATAGATGAAATTTGTCACAATTTGGATTAGTTCTGGTTGGTCTTTCATCCTTCTTCTATTGTGAAATTTGGCTTCC
>NW_020626022.1:0-421 GCF_003573695.1 Papaver somniferum
CATGTCATTTCTGGTCGAGGAATAGCTGTAGATCCAGAGAAGATAGCGGCAGTAGTTAAATGGAAATCTCCAAGAAATGTGTTTGAAGTTAGGAGTTTCTTGGGTTTGGAAGGATACTACAGAAGGTTTGTGGAGAATTTCTCGATGATAGCTACATCTCTCACTCAACTGACCAAGAAAAGTGTAAAATTTGAATGGACAAAAAAGTGTGAGGAAGCATTTGCGGAATTAAAGCGTAGGTTAACATCAACGCCTATCTTAACAACACCTGAAGCAGGACTTGGTTATGAGGTGTATTGTGATGCATGCGGAACTGGGTTGGGTGGAGTTCTTATGCAGAAGGGAAAGGTAATAGCTTATGCTTCGCGACAACTGAAAACTCATGAGAAGAATTATCCCACTCATGATTTGGAGTTGGCAG
>NW_020626023.1:0-262 GCF_003573695.1 Papaver somniferum
GGAATATATTCATGAGGAATCTTTCCAGTATATGGATGGATTCGTCGTTCTTACGAAGTTTCCGACTTATAACAGTCCACTGACCGTCAGGTTTCTATATCGGACCATGTATATGCCTCGAAGTCGACGAAAATTTTTCTGTTTAACATATACAGGGAATATATTCCTGAGGAATTTTTCCAGTATATGGCTGGATTCGTCGTTCTTACGTAGTTTCCGACTTATAGCAGTCCACTGACCGCCAGGTTTCGATCTCGGACCA
>NW_020626024.1:0-478 GCF_003573695.1 Papaver somniferum
TTTAGCTCAACTACAACAAGAAGCATATCTTCAATCTTCGGTTAATGATAACAACTCACAATTGGACTTATATGATGAACCAACACCCCTGGAATATGATTTTCGTGAGCATGAAGTGCTTTTTGAAGAACCAAACCAAGAAAGTAAACAAGTTGAACATACAAGCATCCCCAATACACAGGTAATGTTGCTAAGAGGTCGAAAATTTGAAAAAAAATTTTGAAACCACCATTTTTTTCTCTGAAAAAGCTTGGTGCCGGCATACATGTAGTATGAATACCACGCCGGCACCACCATAATAGGCATGGTATTCATACTATTTCCATGCCGGCGAAAAATATCCCCCATTTTGAAACAAGTGTCGGCGTGGTCTTCAACCAAAAAAATCCATGCCGGCACGCAGTTAACTTTTTACCTACCACCGAATATTCCATGGAATATCCAATCCGGCATGGTTCACTCCCAACTTTACCATGCC
>NW_020626025.1:0-262 GCF_003573695.1 Papaver somniferum
GGAATCAAATTGATTCCTACTTCAGGCATTTGATCTCCCGTCTCAGTTAAGAGGGGTCATGAAAAGAACAGGTTCCAAATCACGATCAATTCCTTTTTCAAATCCTGCTGCACGAGCTCTTCCCGCATGCCATTAATGACCCACGAATAAGAAGAATACTAGAACAAAATGAGAGGTAGCTAACCAACTTCGAGGAGAAACATAATTGACTGCATTGATTTCAGTAGCTACGCCACCCATGGAATTTAAGGAACCTAAAGGA
>NW_020626026.1:0-512 GCF_003573695.1 Papaver somniferum
ACAAACATCTTTTGTAAAGGAATCATTTTCTCATTCCTCACCCATTGGTACGTTTTTGCAAACCCATGGCCTGGAGTGTGTTGTATCTCATTTGTAGAGGTGATGAGAACATCTTGTGGAATACTTCGGGTTATGCCCACCAGACTGCCAGCTTTGGGAAGACTTTCATGTGAGCATGTTATCAGGTCTGCACATCTTGATATGAATCATTGGTTCTTAGAGAAGTCTGCTTCATGTGTAACACTTCGGAGAGCGATTAGTTGATGAAGCCCTGAGGATGTTGCTCCTGAGACCGTTGTTGGTCCTGAGACCATGAATGATTATGCTCCAGAGATCCTTGTAAATGCTGAGATCATGGATGGTGTTCCTCTAGAGATTATTGTTAATGTTTATACCGTGGTTGAAGTTGCTCCAAAAACCGAAAAGGCTAGAACCATGATTATAGATATAATCCTTGCTCCTTCATCCAGTGAGCCTTTACATTTACGAACTAGTTGATGAGTTGAGCGTCC
>NW_020626027.1:0-499 GCF_003573695.1 Papaver somniferum
GGAATCTATCCCGGAAACTGCTAAAACTTCATCGTTCTGACGAATTTCCAGACTTATAGTGGTCTGATCTAGGCCAGGTTTCGATCTCGGAGCCAGTATCTATCTCGAAGTTGACGAATTTGTGTGCATTTAGGGTTTCTAAGAATATTCCCATGGAATCTAGCCCGTAAACTGCTAAAGATTCATAGTTCTTACAAATTTCTAGACTTATAGTGGTCTGATCTTGGCCAGGTTTCAATCTCGGAGCCAGTATCTATCTCGAAGTTGACAAATTCGTGTGCGTTTAGGGTTTCTGAGAATATTCCCATGGAATCTTGGACAAAAACTGCTAAAGATTCATCGTTCTTACGAATTTCCAGACTTATAGTGTTATGATCCTGGCCAGGTTTCGATCTCGGAGACAGTATCTATCTCGAAGTTGACGAATTTGTGTGCGTTTAGGGTTTCTGAGAATATTCCCATGGAATCTTAGCTGGAAACTGCTAAAGATTCATCGTTC
>NW_020626028.1:0-347 GCF_003573695.1 Papaver somniferum
GGAATCTTACCTGTAAAAGGTTAGATATTCATCGTTCTTACCAAGTTTCGGACTTATATTAGTCCGCTTCTGGCCATGTTTCGACCTCAAAGACAGTTTCTTTCCCGAACTTGACGAAACTGTGTGTTTTTAAGGTTTTGGGAGAATATTCCAAGGGAATCTTACCTGTAAAAGGTTAGATATTCTCTTACCATGTTTCGGACTTATATTAGTCCGCTTCTAACCATGTTTCGACCTCAAAGCCAGTTTCTTTCCCGAACTTGACGAAACTGTGTGTGTTTAAGATTTTTGGAGAATATTCCAAGGAATCTTACCTGTAAAAGGTTTGATATTCATCGTTCTTACCA
>NW_020626029.1:0-393 GCF_003573695.1 Papaver somniferum
TTCTCATATGTGTGTATTGATTCTATTGTTGCATTAGCAATTTTCAGAAATACTCAAATGTTGGTTAGCTAGCGGACAAGATAAACATCTTTGTTACCAACAGGGCCAGGAATGAAGATTTTAGAAAGGTA
This sequence comes from Papaver somniferum, assembly GCF_003573695.1. Classification (NCBI taxonomy): domain Eukaryota; kingdom Viridiplantae; phylum Streptophyta; class Magnoliopsida; order Ranunculales; family Papaveraceae; genus Papaver; species Papaver somniferum. The sequence continues at coordinate 132 of NW_020626029.1, forward strand.
GACTCTTATGGGTGATCTAATTAGATGTTGTAAGGTTAAACTCGTGTTTAATGTTCTGACTTTCGAGTTAACCTGCTATTAGGTTTGTGACTGTATGCTTAATGCTTGATTTCGGAAATACAAATTAGCAGTGGCGAACTGGCACTTGTCAATGTTGTTATTAATGCATTTTTTCAAGAGCTCTTAAAGAACAGCCTGTCCTTTTACATAGGCTTAAAATGCTCAGATGGTGCCATATATTATCTAGGAATTAAGGTATTTG
>NW_020626030.1:0-619 GCF_003573695.1 Papaver somniferum
TTGATTTCTGAGACTAAATTGTAAACTAGATAAACTCATCTTTAACAGAAAAAGTTTGAAAAATGTATTGTAATTACAATTAATATGTTCTAAGGCAATACGTCTAGTAAAAATTGTATTTCTATGTACGTTGATTCAAGAAAATATGAAGGAAGTCATATTTCACAATAGAAGAAGGATGTAAGACCATGCAGAACTAATCCAAATCCTAACAAATTTCATCTATCTTGAATCAAATAGAAAAACAAAGCCAACACAAAAAGAAAAAGTAAATAAAAATGTTGAATTTAATATATGTTAACTCAAAAAAGTTTACACATTTCGTTATAAGTCAGAAATTTATTTCTGAGATTAAATTGTGAACTAGATAAAGTCATCTTTAACAATTAATATGTTCTAAGGCAATACGTCTAGTAAAAATTGTATTTATATGTTCGTTGATTCAAGAAAATATGAAGGAAGTCTTATTTCACAATAGAAGAAGGATGAAAGACCATGCAAAACTAATCCAAATCCTAACAAATTTCATCTATCTTGAATCAAATAGAAAGACAAAGCCAACACAAAAAGAAAGAGTTCATAAAAATGTTGAATTTTATATACGTTAACTCAAAAAAGT
>NW_020626031.1:0-1683 GCF_003573695.1 Papaver somniferum
GACCTGGGAGAGGTGAAGCAGCATACTGTGGAAGAAGAAGGCGAATTAGTAGATAACACGGTTCACTCTTTAGTTCAAGTGGCCTGCAGTTACGGAAGAATAGAACCTGCACAACAGGAGATCTTAAAAAACAACATGAAAACGCTGGTACTACGGTATCGACAGAGATTTAAAACTGCAGAGGCTGTTGATGGTGTGGAATAAGGAGTAAACAACAATGATGATACGTCTGATGGGGAAGATATTAATATAAATAATATAGAGGAGAATGTGATGGCGAATGGAAGTGCGGAAGAATTGAATAGTGTAGAGGAGATACATGTTGTTAGGGAAGAATTAATCACCAATGGATTTTAAGATTATATTTTGGAAAATAAGAGGCATGAACGACTTTGATAAACAAGTGGCTGTGAAGAATTTGATACTTTCGCAGAGGTGTGCAATATGTTTGATTCAGGAGACGAAGATGCATAGTATGACAGATTGGTTCGTTCGTCAACTTTGGTACGACGAGAATTTTGGATGGGCTTATGTTCCTTCTAATGGATATAGTGGAGGCATTTTAACTATATGGGATAGTAGCAGGCTTGAGAAGCTGGACGAGATATTCGGAATGAATAACATCACTTCATTGTTTTCCACAAGAGCAAACAACTTTCAATGGGATATTTATAATGTGTACAGCCCTTGTGATTATGAACCAAGAAGGGATTTCTGGCAGGACATGGCTGAAGTGACGGAATGGTGGACAAGTCCTATATGTATCGCAGGAGACATGAATGCTATTCGTTCCAATGAGCAAAGGAATCACGGAGATGGAGACAGCCGTAATACAGCGACGTTGAACTCTTATATTCTGGATAACGAGTTAATTGACCAACCTTTGATAGGTGGCGCTTACACTTGGTCTAACAATCAAGTCGACCCGCTGCTGTGTAGACTTGATCGCTTTCTTTTCAGTCATGATTTCGAGGAGGCGTTCCAAAATGCTTTACAAGTGGTGTTGACAAGAACAATATCATACCATAACCCAATTTTGGTTATCTGAACCAATTTTGCCTTCCAAACCTTATTTCAAGTTAGATAGGTTGTGGTTAGAGCATAAAGACCTTGCTCGGAATGTTCAGATGTGGTGGGGAAGCTTGTCGTATACGGGCAGTGCAAGTACACGTTTTTTCCTCAAGTTACAGAACCTAAAACACCTTATCAAGCCTTGGAGAAAGCAACACTATGGTCACGTTTCTAGAGACAGGAATGATCTCACGGCTAGAATTCACGAGTTAAACATTTTGGAGGAGACTGTTAGACTTCAACATAATCAGGTGGAGGAAAGAACTCAATGTAAATTGAAGCTTAGGAATATAGAAGTAATGGAGGCGAAGAAATGGAATTTGAGGTCGAAACAAAACAACTTTTTAGGTGGGGAGATTCGAACACTAGATACTTTCATAGTATAGCTAGTGCAAGGAAAAAGCGTAATACAATTGCGAAACTACAGGTGGGTGGAGTAGATTGTTTCGATCAACATGTTATTAAGGAGGAAATACGAAGCTTTTATATTAATCTATTTATAGAAAGAGAAGAGGTGAACTCAAGTATGGAGAATTTATATTTTCCAAAAATCACTGAGGTGGATAGGCTGTGGTTAGAAAGAGAGTTCACGGAGGAGGAAGTTTGGGATGT
>NW_020626032.1:0-990 GCF_003573695.1 Papaver somniferum
TGATTTCTATTAGCTTGAGTAAATCAAAACAAGAGATAGATATTAACTCCTTGAGATATAGATTGAGTCTAACTGTCTAGTTGATTTTCTAGAAAGTGTTTCAGTGTAAGTCCATACAGATTGCTAAGCGAAATATTGGGTGGTGTTATTAGACCCCCGCTTTTTCACATACCTAAGTGGAAGGACTAATTTTGGGTTCGCCAGTATGCGAACTGGTATGCATACCACCAAACTCAGTAAAGTCCCGGAACTTGAGCCTCACGCCAGTACGCATACCAGTTTGTGTACTTAGTTCCCGGACCTTTATTAACCAAACAGTACGCATAAGAGTATGCATACTATAAAGACCCTCAAGTTCGTCAACGCCAATTGACTGGTCTAGTGATAGTCAAGAGACGTCTTAGCCGATAATAACTCGATTAGTTTAACACGAAGTTAACTAATAGAAATTAATCTAACAACGATTTAGATACGAGACTAGTTCTGTTAGATAGATCTCGAAAAGTTACGTGGAATGGACATCTCGAACGTGTCATTCGGATACCAGACGAAGAGTAAATCATCTGGATAATTAGAAAGGGAAAATATACCTCTGCAGTGTACCGACTTGGCTGCCCATATCCAAGTGATGGGTGCCGCTATTACTTTTTTCGTTGGTCTAATCTGACCAAGGCAAGCAGATAAACTCACCATTCTTTCCTTATTTATTTCTTATTCTCCGTTCTTCTTTCTTCTTTCTTCTTCTCTTCTCTTTTCTTCTTCTGTTTCTCGCCTCCGGCGATTCTGAGAATCGATTTGGGAGAATTTGTTGATGTAGCAGTTTAAATTGATGAAGGAGAAGATAAAGTGATTGTAAATTGAGATGGAAGACGATTAGGGATCGAAGAAATAAATCGGAGGAAATCCAGTTAGATAGAGTTTTGTAATTGATTTTGAGTTCGGATAGAATTAGTTGGTTTGCAGAGTTGCTACTAGATGAAGGACGAAAGG
>NW_020626033.1:0-1993 GCF_003573695.1 Papaver somniferum
GGAATGGGGCATTTTGATCTTTTGCCTAACGTCTGGGGCATTTTCACAACCTTGTAGTCTAAATTGGGACATTTTACCACTTAACCCTAAAATCTCTCTTCTGATCAAAATAAAGAAGAAAAAACACAGGGATCGTATTTTGTGGGATTAATGTGTGAATGGGCGGTTTATTGGTGTTTTTTTTTAAACGGTCTGTACAGAACTTTTGTCTGGAGAAACATCGAATATATTGAGAATGCAACATTCATCTTATTTGTAACTTATACAAGATACACGTAATGAAACGACCTTACTTTATTTATAACTTATTAGAAGTTCAGGAATCACGTAGTGATATAGCTATCATTACGATACATTACTTGTAAGGCCCATCCTTGAAACACATACATAATGTCTGTCTCATAGTAGAGACAAGACATCCACAATTTAAATCTACTTAACACTGGATGTTAATACTTCTCCATCCAACGCCGCTGCACTGACGGGCATTGCCGTTGAGAGTAGCAACGCTCCCTCCCAGACAATTGCCTGTGTTATATAGCCTAGCAGTTTGCCCAGTGTAAGAAAATGAATAACCACCCATATATAAAAGGTTTGAGCATCCACAGTTACTGTATGTTCGAGTTTCACCGCCGCAACCTCCTAAACGGTATACAGTTATCGAACTTGCATTTGCCAATTCACTTACTACAGCCATGAGAACGAAAGCCATCAATAATATGGAGAGTGAGTTCTTACTGGATGCCATTGCTAAGTGAAGGAGCAAAATGAGATTTTTTTTTTTCTTTTTCTTAGTTTTTTAGGTTTCTTGAAACTGTGTGTTTTCTTCTTAAGTTGGATGCCCGTATTTATAGTAAAATGTCGAATGAACGGGCAAGAATAATGAGGGAACGTGCTTGGAAAAACTAGTGGATAGAAGAAAATATCGTGAACGAATATGCTTTTTTCATTCAACAATGTCGGCAAGAAACCCGTAGACAAAGTGCCCCAGCTTTAATGCAGTAGTTGTGATATTTTTATTTCGACTAGATTCACTGCTGAAATCCGACTTTAGATTTTAATTTCACGAGCATGCATCTCAAAACGTATTTCCTTTTGTCCCAGCTTGTCCCTTTCTGTTAAGAGTACAATGTATGCATGGTAAAACATTTTGCATGGATCACTGACTTATGAGTACTAGTGGATTATATCACTTATAGCTAAATGTTTAAAGAACGCTACATGAATGAGGGAACGTGCATGGAGAAAACTAGTGGACTATATCACTGAGAAGAAAATATCTTAAACGAGAATATGCTTATTTTCCGTTGATTCATTGAAAAGATGGTCGTCGGTAATTGATTTGATGGCAAAAACTTTAACAAAGGCGGCCAGAAATTATCATCCAAAGCCATCGAAAAAATGTCCTAGCTTTAATGACAAAGTGTCCCAGCTATAATGCAGTACGTAATAGTTTATTTTTACGTACCTTGATCATCTAACTTGCAATACGATTACCCTCATTTGTTGGCCATCCCTAATTCACAATTGTTACGTATCAACACCGCTTCACTCGATAGGTAGTATCAAAATATCGAGAATCGATATATTTTTTTCCTTGGTTTAATTGAAAGGATGGTGATAGGTACGATGGAAAGAACTTCAACAAAGGCGGCCAGAAATTATCGGTCAAGACTGTCGAGCCATCAACAAACTGTGTCAGCTTTATTGCTGTAATTGAAGGTCTGATCTCCCTTTCTGTACTCTGTACGATCATTTAGTTTAGGCATGTTATCTCCACACACAGTAATTTCTAGTCCATGTTTTCTCGCCAGTGTTTATCTATCTCGGTATTTTATCCAGAAAGAAAATTATTTCAAAATAATAAAAATCGACGGTTAAATTAACCACCACAGACCATTTATCCACTAGCTTCAGACAGAAATACGTGGAAGTTAGTGATCCACGTACCAGAACCATAACCTAGGTAGTTCGATTTTTTTTTATTTTTTTT
>NW_020626034.1:0-395 GCF_003573695.1 Papaver somniferum
CTACAATTATATCTACTTAACTTACTCACAATATATGGAATGTCTGGACTTTTACAGTTCATTAAATTCATCATACATCCTATAACTCTTTAGTATTCAAGTTAAGATACTCCATTACCCTTTTTTCTTGAGTCTACAAGAATAATCGTATGGAGTACAAGCATGCTTTACAATCACACTGATTGTATCTCTTAAGCACAGATTCAACATAATGAGAATGACTAAGACTACCTAATTAGATTATTTTCTAATCCTCATCCCTAAGATTACATCAACATGGCCTAAGTCTTTCAAGTCAACGTTCTCATTCAGCGCATGTTTTTAGTGGAATTAATCACATCTATGTTTATATCAAGTATAAACATATCATCAACATACAAGCATACAATCACACA
>NW_020626035.1:0-2033 GCF_003573695.1 Papaver somniferum
GATAAAAAAAAAACAAAAAAAAAGAATTGCCGATCAAAAATAAGATTGCGGACTGAGATTGTCGGGTTTATCAGCTATTAAACAAGCAAGATAATAAACAAAACCTAATGGAAACTTCAGTATTTACGGGCATATGTTCTGATGGAACTCATCTTGAAGGTCAGCACGAACAATGAAAGGCCGAATTGACGGAGTTTACTCCATAAAAAAAAAGTGTTCAACTTTGTTCAATTGCTTTACAAGCAAAAAACATCCACAAATTCCTTACCAACTATAGCACCTCTCTTCTTAGCTAACATTTCAACATCAGAATCACCAAAAGACGCAAGACTCAAACTAGTTTATACTTGGAAAATTCAAGGTTAAATTACAGTACATTTTATGGGCAATGACGATAACTCAAAAATGACAAACAACTAACTTCTCCCATGTTCCCTCAGCCTCAACTATAAAAGCAAACAGCTATACTTAGCACTAAAAAAAACACATCCACTGATGAGTATAAGAGCATCCCTCAAAATGTAAGCATGATAATAATAATAATAATACAGTAATAAATAATACTAATAGCAAGAGAAGATCCATGACTCCAGAATTTCAATTCTAACTCCTCCAACCCCCCAAAAAAATGGCAATCTTGTCTTAAGAGGAACTGTTTGTTGCAGACAGAGAATAACCAACTAAAACAAGAGGTAACCCTTCTAGAAACAGAGTTCCATTACCTCAAAGAACAAAAGAAAGACAGAAAACCATAAACACAAATTGTGGACATAAAAACCGGCAGACTGACATGTCAGGTTTCTAGAAGATAAGAATCATGATCATTCTGGGCTTTGGAATGTCCACCCTTCTTAAAATTTATCTTTTTAAACTCTATAGAAAGAGCCTAGTCAACAAATCAACTTCCCATGTCTTTATCTCATCAAAATATTCTTGTGATTCAGGGTCGGTCTCAGGTTTTCCGCTCCCGACCGACTTATTATACTGGCCTTTCAGCTTATTCAGTTTATCCAAGATTTGCTTTTCAGTTCGTTTAGGCTCATCAAGTTGCTTCGGGAAAAAATTACCTAATGTTGTTTGACTAAGAAGCCTACATCGCCAGTACACTCTCTCGCACCTCTCGAAATCTCCATACAGTCATGGTGGCTCCAAATCGTGCCAGCACGCTTTCTCTCTTCACACCACTAGTCTCCGCAGTTTCACTAACACAGTTTTTCTCCATAGGGTTTCGATGAGAAAGGGATGGAAAAGATGAAAAAACCAACAAACATCTACATCAGGTGTTATATAAAGTATAAAAGACAATGAATTCAAAAGCATACACTATAAGAAGGAAAAAATTTCAATTTTACATGTCACAAAACATATAGCAAAAATGACACTAAACATAAGGCAAAAAGAATGACTCTAACTATCGTTATCAATTTATCATGTTCTGTTAACAGAAAGACAGGCTCATCAATGAATATATTGGTTCGGGACCTTTCACAAACAGATAGAGTACATCAGATTTTCATGGCTTTATCGTCAAACCGGATATGATAATCTTTTGATAAACAAGGAACCTTTTAATTAATGTGATTTCAAGGTTATGATGAGTTTAAGATCGAAAATAAGAGAATACAAAGTAACAATAACATATCGTAAGAGTACAATACCGAGAAATCCGACAAGAGAAAGAGAAGGATTATCATAGTAAGACAAATACAAACATAAATAAGATCCGATTAAACCGGAAAAAAGATGGTTTTTCTCGGAATTAAATTCAACCATTTAGTTTGTTTTTCTTCTATAGAAAGAAATGTTCCAAAAGTAGGAGTGATTTGCTCAAATCTCTTGTAACTAATGATGAAGCTTTCGTCGTCAAAAAGACCACTTATGGATATTACGTCGCCGGAGAAACTGATGTTGAAGATTCCGTCGTCGGAGACAACCTATGGAGATTCCATCGTCGCGTAAGTTGATGATGAAGATTCCGTTGTCGGAGACAACCAAGATGAAGATTTCGTCGTTGGAAAGAATGGAGAGCATCA
>NW_020626036.1:0-2889 GCF_003573695.1 Papaver somniferum
TGTATACTTATGGAGGATAAACTTTATAAGGAATTTAATTTGGAACCATATATATTGTCTTTTAAAAGGAATGTAGAATTAATGTGTTTCCTTAATTATATAGATTTTTAGATTGGGTCTCATTAATTTTTTTTTATAAATATAAAAGGTTTAAGGATATATTAGAGAGATCATTGAAAAAATACGTCCATAAACAGAAGCTGGACACAATTTTGAAACAGACCAAAATGGAATAGAGGACAGTCTTTCAGAAACAGAGGGAGTAATTAAATAAGAATTGAGATGGACATGGTGGATATGAGATACAAGTGTGGTTTTTGTGAAGATGATGTTTGAGATATAGTGAAAGTTTAATGTTCTGGTCTGTTAATGTAAGAATTGGGTAATTGGTTCTGTTGTTGAGACTGATATTGAATTACAGATGAAGTTAGAGTTAGTTTTATGGCGTGGTTGGTTACTGTAGGTTTAGTCAGTTGCAGTATGGTGGGTGTGAAAATGGTGAATACCTGGAAATTGGGATTGAATGAATGGGTAGTAGTGCAATATTGTGAATGCAGGTGGAGGATAAGTTGAGAAGTTGTAATATTGTAGATATTGATAATAGTGTTGTAGTTGCAGATAATGTTTATGTGAGAGTTACGAATTGTAGTGGTTGTTGTTGATGTCAGTGGAGCTGTAATTGTAATTTGTGGTGGTGGTTGTGAATGTAAGAAATATTGCAGGCATGGATGAATCTTCAGCAGATACACTTTTGGTGTTTCGTGTGTGTGTGTGTGTGTGTTGGGAAGAGTCAGAAAAGCAAGGAAATGTTTATTTTAGTAAGTGTTAAAGATGGTGGTGGTTGCAGATGAGAATTGTTGTTTGAGTTGATTCAATAGTAGTGAATTATACTGGAATTGTTATCTCAAGACAGACGTATTCTGGAGTGGGAGTTCTAATGAGTTTGTTGTGAGTGTAGAAGTATGAATGTAGAAAGGTGTTGCTTAAAGTTGCAATCGCAGGTAAGCTGTAATTGTTTGTAGTTAGAATTATGAAGTAATAGAATGATTGTATTGTTTGAACTAAAATGTATGTGTGTTAGAACTGGAACTTGTAGTGTTGAAATGTTGTAGTTAGAAATTGAACTATTAGTTCCACAAGACCAACAAGCTTAGGTGACTCAGACTTATCAGTTGTCTAGTTAGCTGTTTTCTTGACTCAGCTGATCTGACTTAGACTTGATTCTTGACCTTTTGAATTGTTGACCAGACTTGACCATTGACCTTGGACTTTGACTTGATGTGGACTGTTAGTTGACTTCATTTGACCAGACGTTGACTGTTAGTGACCGTTAGTTGACTCATATGGACCAGGCCTTATGTTAATGGCCTGGTTTAGTGGATTTGGGCTTAGGACTAATTTTCCTAGTTTGATATCTTGGACCCCTTATGGTCCGAATTAGCCTTTGACTTTTTCTACAAGGTTATAGATATTCATAAGACTTAGCTAATGGACTATTGAACCAACCCAATTGAATTAGTAAGCCTTAGATATGATAAAGATAGATAATAAAAAGGTGTAGAACCATAAATGGGCTTAGAACCATTAGATAGACATGTATGATTCTTTTGTGAGCCGTTTTGGCTAGATTCTTAGAGTTCTTGTATGATTAACAACTAGTCTTTATTAACAATGATCGATTCAAAGGATGAACCAGTGGATCGTGGATATCGAGGTAGACGTGTCTTGTCATCAAAAGAGGTGGGAATTTACATCTAACTCTTTTGTGATTATTGTTGTTTTCTTTTATAAAAGTTTATGTTTAACAAATTCATGCATTGTCTGATTGTGTATTCTATGCATTGTTTTATTTTAAATTCCGAAAGTACAGTTGATTCTTTTAATCTTTCCATTGCTTGGAAAAGAATTGTAATGCTTTGTTTGTCTTTATGAATTGTTCGGGAAATAAGAATTTCCATTTGATTGTTTGAAAAATGAGAATTTCCATCTGTGGTATATAAGATACTGCTCATTCATTTATATCTTCTTAGAGCAGTTCCTATGGAATGAACAAACTCCAAGTTTGTTCATTTTTCTCCCACTATAAAATGAACAAACATGAAAATGGATGTTCAAATCAACAAATCTGTTGCTTTCAACATTGAGTCGGACCACCCAGCGCGCGCTTGAGGGAAGGACGGGCGAGCGTGGCAGCAACGCGCGGTTGAAGAAAAAACGCTGACGAATCTTCCTCAAACGCCCGCGACTTTTCCTCCAACGACTACTGCAATTCCTGATTCCCAAAAAATATTTTACTACTTTTTTACTCCCTTTATCCTATTTTATCTCACTTTATCATATTTTCTCTCACCAAATACATTATTTTATATTTTAACTTTATCCTAAAAATATTTTATATTCAAAAATAATGATAGTGGGACCCTAGAAAACTAAATCTGTTCATTTTGCTCTGATTTACCATAGTGGAGAAACGTGTTTGTTCATCCACGTGGCTCCACAAAAGAAATTTTTTGTCCATTGCCATAGGAAGTGCCCTTATTTTCGAGTTTTTATGCGCATTAGGTGTGTAAGGAATTGGTCGACACTAATATAAACTAATAGGGTGTGTAAGGAATTGGTCGACACTCGATATATACATTGTTTGAAGAACGAGTTAGCTCCATATACATGATTGTTTATCTCTGTGAATTGGTTGTCTTTTAGTGTTTTGGGAAAACATGAATTGTTTTCCAAATCATTCCAATGATTACTTGAAAGTTAAATGTTATTTCTACTAAGCACCCCTTTTAGGGATGATGTGCTCACCCATTCCCACTTTCAGTTTCAGAGGCAGATCAAAATTACGCAGCGAAAGCTTCAAAGAGTTGAGTCCGTTAGTTGGTTGACTTC
>NW_020626037.1:0-593 GCF_003573695.1 Papaver somniferum
GGACAAATGATGGCTCATTAGAAACCTTACAGATCATAGAAAAATATCACATATAAAAATCTACAAAATATTTCGGTTCATCTTGACGGAAACAAAGCGTGAACCGCTACCTACGCTTTTCGGCAAAAATTGTTTTTTGCTTTTCAGACGTTAAATTCAGGTCAGAACTGGATGAATGATGGCTCGTTAGAAAGCTTACATATCATATAACAATATCACATATAAAAATCAACAAAATATTTCGGTTCATTTTAACGGAAACAAAGCGTGAACCGCTACCTACGCTTTTCGGCAAAAATTGGTTTTTGCTTTTCAGACCTTAAATTCAGGTAAGAACTGGACGAATGATGGCTCGTTAGAAATCTTACATATCATAGAACAATATCACATATAAAATCCCACAAAATATTTCGGTTCATTTTAACGGAAACAAAGCGTGAACCGCTACCTACGCTTTTCGGCAAAAATTGGTTTTTGCTTTTTAGACCTTAAATTCAGATCAGAACTGGACAAATGATGGCTCATTAGAAAGCTTACAGATCATATAACAATATCACATATAAAAATCAACAAAATATTTCAGTTCATTTTAA
>NW_020626038.1:0-451 GCF_003573695.1 Papaver somniferum
GGACAAGAACATCGGGTCTGTATATTGTAATCTTGCAACCTGAGTGAAGTGATAGGTTGTAGTTTCATTCAATCTGATATATTTGACCCCTTGAACCTGGCCCGGATCAGAACATCGGGTCTGTATGAGGTAATCTTGCAACCTGAGTTAAGTGAATGGTTGCAGTTTCATCCAATCTGATGTATTTGACACCTCGAACCTGGCCCGGACCACAACATCGGTTCTGTATATGGTAATCTTGCAACCTGAGTTAAGTGATAGGTTGCAGTTTCATCCAATCTGATTTATTTGACACCTCGAACCTGGCATATACCAGAACATCGGGTCTGTATATGGTAATCTTGCAACCTGAGTTAAGTGAATGGTTGCATTTTCATCCAATCTGATATCTTTGACACCTCGAACCTGGCCCGGACGAGAACATCGGGTCTGTATATGGTAATTTTGCAAC
>NW_020626039.1:0-395 GCF_003573695.1 Papaver somniferum
GCAACAGATTATTTCACAAAACGGACAGAAGTGAAGGCAGTACAGCATATTCGCGACAAAGATATCTTTACATTCATATTCGAAAATATCATTTGCAGATTTGGAATTCCTGCACAGTTGGTATCTGATAATGGGAAACAGTTTGAGGGCATAATATAGAAATGTTACTTAATGCATTCAAGATAAAATGTGGAAAGTCAACTCCTTTGTATCCACAAGCTAATGGGAAAGTAGAAGCAACAAATAAAACAATTGCAGGTATATTAAAGAAGAAATTGGAAGGACATCACAGAGCATGGTGCGAACAAGTACATAATGCAGTATGGGCTTATAATACAACTAGAAGAGAAGCTACTGGAATGTCACCTTTTTGTTTAACATACGGAGTTGAAGCG
>NW_020626040.1:0-427 GCF_003573695.1 Papaver somniferum
ATTAGATTGATATCAATCATGGAACACCCACACAAAACCATTTCAAATAAAGAATCGATTCTGGGATATAACGAAGTATAAAAGTATGAGCGGACATATCAAATAAAGTTACGCAGATGCACATCACAAAAATATAGGAGAGATTTCCATATCCGTAGTACTAATTTGCCAAAAAAATCACTAATTGAGATTCGATAAAAATTTACCTGAATTCAAACCCAAAACCGATGGAGATGCCGAAAGTGTGCTCTTGTAATTTGCAAACCCTATAATCAGAAATCACAAACAACAACGTGAGATTTTCAAAACATAATTTGCAAACCCTAAAATCAAATAAACGTAAGATTCAAAGAGTAGGAGGACGAGATTTAACTGAGAAATGCTAACACGAAGAAATTTGAGACCTAGATCTCACAGGGGAAAATCA
>NW_020626041.1:0-61541 GCF_003573695.1 Papaver somniferum
AAAAAATATAGCCTTCGAAGATTTTTACCTATGCGGTTTGACTGAAGTCAACGAAATTGACTTCGGGTTTTGACTAATATTTTACCCTAATAACTAATCATAGGTAATCTGATAAGTTATTTATTGTTTTAATCGTCCCATTAATTTCATATAATTTAGATTTAGATATGGTGTAATTTGGGTGTAAGCATAGTTTAATTAATTAAATAAGCGTTGTACGTGTAAGTAAAATATCCTTCCATTGCTTAGTCAAGTAGGTTGCTGTTGCAACCGTACGAGGAGAGTGAAAGATGGTATGAGATAAAAAGAGACTATAGAGAAGGAAGAAGAGGCCGTGAAAATACATGAGAGAAAGAAAAAATAAGTTAGAGATCAAGATGATAATGGTAGAAAATATATGACACCATGAGTGGTAGCTAGATTTCAGAGAGTATTGTAGTTAGGAATTAAGAGTAAATTCTTTTATGAAAATAAGTAGAATATATAGAATGAAAGTGAGTTATGATGAGAAGGAAAAGAAAGGCATAGAAGTTGAAGTTAATGGTGATAAAAAAATTATCTACGATGATGATGAATTTTAAGGCTTCATGAAACAATCAAAATTAGTCTATATTAACAACGAACGATTCAAAGGATGAATCAGTGGATGGTGGACTTCAAGGTAGGCGTGGATTGTCATCAAAATAGGTGGGAACTTTATAACCTTCTTGTAATCATTGTGTTTCTTTCCTTTGCGAGCATGATGTGTTTTTACTATTTATGTGAATGTATATTGTAATTGCATTGAATGATGTTTGCTTTGAATGTATTTGTATGTGTGTAACATGCGTTGTATGATTTCTCCGCGAAGAGTGTCTATGTTTCCCCACAGCTCTTAGCTAAGTTAAGTAGGGCGGTAAGTCATCCGTCGGCAATAGTATTAGTAGGGCGGTAAGTCATCTGTTTGAATATTAATTCTTATTAAGATAGTGGGGTGGTAAGTCATCCGTCGACAATAGTATTAGTAGGGTGGCAAGTCATCCGTTGATAATATTATATATACTATTTATTTTGGGGAAATCACTCGTGTGCATATTACACTTGTTTGTCTAACTTTCTGATCTTGATGGTAATATTATGAATCATGGTTTGTATGGGCACTATGTATGGATGATGTTATTATTATTGATTAGGGTTGCTCTCGCGTTGTCTTCTCCAATAAGTTTGGCGAGGTTAGAGTGACACTTGCTTTGTGTTGCATGAATTGTTGAATGATTAGTTTCTTTTTGTTTCTTTCAATTTATATTCTTTTAGAACCGTGAAGCATGTTAGTGATTACTTGAGAGTTACATGTTTACATTAAGAACCCTTTTGGGATGATGTGCCCACTCGTTCCCACTTCAGTTTTCAGTTATCAGATGAAATGGTGCAGTGAAGATATCTGTTTTCGTAGTTTAAAGCGTTACCGAACTAAGCTATGTTCATGTATCTTTTATATAAATGTTTTCTTTATTTATTATAAAACAACACACTAATATATTTATATCATTTGATATTTCTTCATCTATTGATATCAGAGTGTTTTGGTTTTAACAGTTGGGGTTTGGTTTTAGTTCATTTTATGTAATTATGATTCTTGATATCGTTGATCTGGAATTGACGCTTCAATTAGGTTGTAAACCTATTAGGTAAGCAGGGTTAGTAAATGGGGCGTCACATATCTCTTCTAAAGATGAAACAAATTGAGATTTTAAATTGTTTCTTTCGTTGATGAAATCTTTCATCAAACCCCTGAAGTTATTATCAAGCTGATAAACAGATAATAGGTAGTTAGAGGAAGAACCTTCCCCACTATTTGTATCCTTCACTTTCTTCACCCTTGAGGAAGAGATTCCTTTACATAGATACACGTTAACTGCTTCAACTGCATCCCTGCTTGTGGTGCCTCTAGTTACAGGAGCCATGCAATTGTATCTATTCAGGGAAAAGGAAGTCTACAAACAATTTTGAGAATAGACATATGAACGTGTAAACCTTAGAAGAATGAAGAACAAGTCTTCCATGATTTAATGATTCAATATCTAAAATATTAGGAAATATTTTCTTAACAAAGATAAGAACAACTTATAAATACACCACTTGAGCCACATAGATGCAAACCTCATTCTCTCAAGTTAAAGATGAGGATGCAAAAGTCATTGGTATTAGATAGTGACGTCGAGAGCCAAACGCTCCCCTCTTTTACCACATAGTGGATTATCAATGTTGGTTGTATAAACAGATTTCATACCTCTTCTGATTCTGGAAGCACTGGTTTTAGGAGAACCAAGTATGTTATCTAGATTCATCTTTTGCATGTTTTTTTGCAGTTTTGCAATTCTTTTGTTGTTCCTCTTGAACCTCCAACACGTGCTTTGAAAACGATTTGCATTTCCACAAAACGAACACATCAAGGATTATTTGTTTTGTTGAATTGCCTTCTGTTTATCACAACTATCGTCCTTTATTTTTCCATGTTTAATAGAAACAAGGGGATTGACAATGCCTGCAGGTTTTCTTTTAAATCCTAAATCATTTTTGTTTCCAAAGGATTTTTGACCGAATAACATTGCTGAAATTTTGTCAGAACTTCCAGATAATCTTTGTAGATCATCTTTAAGAATGTTAATCTCTTTTTCCTTTAGAGCAATGGTTCTGGTGAGTTTATCATTAAGATAATCTATCTCAAGAGTTTTCACCTGGATTGATGATTCCAGTTTCTTCAATGAAGCTTTTAATTGAAGATTTTCTTGAAGAACCTCTCTATTCAAGAATTCAAAAATCTATATGTCAGACTCAAATTTTGAATCAGGACTTGAGTATGAGGATGTTTCTGTAGTTGAGGGTTCATCACATCCATCATACGTGTCCGAGATGTTGACATTTAATGATTTTTCTTCTATTGAATCATCAGAAGCAAATGCAGACAAAAGACGTTTATCACATCTAATGCTTCTTTTTACAAACTCTTTGATACTTTCTGTTATCAGTGGTTTATCAAACCAACAATTATTTGAACAACATTCATCAGCCCAAGACAAGTTAGAGGCTTCACTTGTGTTGGAAACAACATTGAATTCAAATGTTTGAAAAAAATTTTGATCAAGAATTTTTACCTTTCCAAAAGGAGTATTTTTGGAGAGGGTGTCGAGGTTATTTCCTCCATCGATGGTATGCTTCTTAGAAATGTATTTATTGTCTTCAAATATAGTTTATAACATATCCCAGGCATCTTTAGACTTAGTGCAGGTAGACACATATTGCTGAAGATCTGGAATAATGGCATGAATGATAGCATTCAAACCCGTCAAAATTTTTCTTTGCAGCAAGGATTTCTTTTGGACTATATATACCAACATCCTTATGTACATATACATCTCCTTCTGTATTAAGCGGAGGATCATAGACATTAACAACACGTACCCATGTTCGAAAATCACGAGCTTGAAGAAAAGCACGCATAGCAGCTTTCCATCATGGGTAGTTTGAACCATCAAAGAATGGTGGTACGTTTATGGAGATATTTCTGTCCATAGAGTCAGATTGGTACAAACACAGACTTGTAAGGTCTTTAAACGTGTTTTCCTGCTCTGATCCCAGTTGAAAAAGCGGGGGTACAACAACCACACCTAATATTTCGCTTAGCAATCTGTAAGGAATAACTCCAATATACTTTCAAGAGAATCAACTAGACTCAATCTTAATAAAGTATATCAAAGAGTTATAATATCTCGATTTAATCCTTACTCAAGCAAATAGAAATCTGCGAGTCCGATTAAATATAAGAGAGATAACTTGGATGGTACCAAAGACCAATATCCAAGTATCAATCAATCAACAACCATAGGTTGGATATTCTAATTGATTGAACCAATGCACAACCTGTGATATTTCAATTATATAATAAAATATAATGTGGAAAAGAAATAACACAGAAACCATAATTTTGTTAACGAGGTAACCGCAAATGCAGAAAAACCCCGGGACCTAGTCCATATTGAACACACATTGTATTAAGCCGCTACAGACACTATCCTACTACAAACTAACTTCGGTATGGACTGTAGTTGAAACCCAATCAATCTCATACTGATCCAAAGTACAGTTATACTCCTTACGTCTCTGATCCCAGCAGGATACTACGCACTTGATTCCCATAGCTGATCTCACCCACAACTAAGAGTTGCTACGACCCAAAGTCGAAGACTTTAATAAACAAATCTGTATCACACAGAAAAGTCTACGGTAATAGATAAATCTGTCTCCCACAGAAATACCTACGAGTTTTGTTCCGTCTTTTGATAAATCAAGGTGAACAGGAACCAATTGATAAACCAAAATTATATTCCCGAAGAACAACTCAGTATTATCAATCACTTCACAATAATCTTAATCGATGCGGCGAAAGAAGATATTGTGGAATCACAAACGATGAGACGAAGATGTTTGTGATTAATTTTATATCCCGCCTATCGGAGATATTAATCTCAAGCCAATCTTTGCGATTGTACTCGTACGATAAAATATGCAAGATCAGGTCACACAACTACGAGAAAGTAGTATCGGTCTGGCTTCATAATGCCAATGAAGTCTTTAAGTTGTTAACCTGGTTTTCAAGAAGAAACCTAAGGTTAATAGAGAATCGACTCTAGATAATACAACTAGTATCACACAGGAGGTGTGGGGATTAGGTTTCCCAGTTGTTATAGTTCTCCGTTATATAGTCTTTCAAATCAGGGTTTGCAATCAATGTTAGCTTGGTAACAAAGCATTCAATATTCACCGTTAGATGAAAACCTGATTAGATTCGAGCTAATATCTTTCAACCGTTGGATCGAAAACTTAGCTTGTTACACACAAATGAAATGCACGATTTTAGGTTTGTGTAACCGTACCCAAACATGTACATTTGTTGGTTCAACAATAGTTAACCAAATGTTTAGCCATATGAGCACTTTCATATAAACCATATTCTTCTTCACCATAACTAGTTCAAATGACTCAAATGAACTAGTTAGAGAGTTTTTCCTGAAAATGGATTTGACGAAATTTTGTGAATAACAACTATATAACGTCCTCTAAGAATGTTTCAATGATTGAAATGAGAGTTTAGATTATATAACCGTTGTTGGACATAAACATTGTGTGGTAACACATATATGTATAAGTCCTTATTCCTTGAACCAAAGTATGCATACTTTGATGATCAGGAAAACCAGAACAGAGTCCGCGAACCCAGTCCGCGAACTGTCGGAGGTTCTCTTCCCGAGAAAATCTGTTGTAGTTTGTAAACCTTTTACAAACTTATTCCGGGTACTTAAGTCCGCGTACTTAAGATGGTTATTTCTAAAAAAGATTATTCTTTAACTTATACATATATAAACTAAGGAATTCAAGCTTGTTGATAAGTGCATAATTCATATGATTTTAGTGTCCATTCCGTACTTGCTTTAGCTATTATTCTTGCATATTTTCGTATTATTACTCTTGTTTTCTCTTATTTGCCTCTATTAGGTGAATCATCCAAAAAGGAGCAACAAAGTGTTGAAAATATCTAAGAATATAAGTATTCCAAGAATCCAAGTGCCCAAGTCCAAGAGAAGTGGAAGAAGCGCGACGAAAAGGAGCAAAACGCTCAAAATCAAGACTCAGGCAAAAGACCGATCTTAACTCATTCAAATTAAGGATTTATCATCACTATCTTGAATATAATTTAAATTTAAAAATAATGCAAAAAGAATGAGGTCATTCCGAGTTCGAATGAAGAAGTTGTGGCCAAAACAGTTTTCATCAAATACCGAAGACAGTGAAGTCTGCGAACTAAGTTCGCATACCGGGTTCGCAGACTTAATTCCGAAAATTTATGCTGGATTTTGAAGTTCGGGGACTGGGTTCGCGCACTTAGCAAATGAGAAACGTGTATTCACACCTTGGAAGACCTAAGGGCATGTTTGGTTTCGTTATGTCGTGTTTTCGGTTCGGGTTCTTGAACCAAACTAAATACTTGGAGACCAAGCAATGTAAACCTATAAAAAGGTATTAGGCTATGTAAAAGAAGTTCAATAATCGATCTCATATCACAAGTTCTACATCAAAACCTAGGGTTTACCCCTTTAGGGGGAAACCACCATCATTCATCTTATTTGTAATATGAGTATCTAAATCCTTTGTTGATTAAGGATGAATTCAATATTCTAAGCGTGAAGCTTTATTAGTAATACAAACCTATTGAGAGTTTTTATCATCATCATTTGTTTTCATTATTTCTAAGGTTTATGATTGATTTATTAGATTGTTTGGATTGCACGCTAGATTAATCTATTGATCATTCTATTACTAGCAGTGGGATCGGATATCCGTGTAATTATTGAATAACCCTTACACAAGTAGAGAACGTGAGACCTTGTAGAGGGATTCTATGGAGCAATCATGTGTGAAGACAACACTAGTAAGTGGACCTTGAGCTAAGAATCTAACTGCTAGGATTAACCTAAGTTCACATAACTTAAGGCTTCTGATTGGGTTACACCTTGAGTGCGCTGCTACTTGGTGGTTCAGTTGGATAAAACTTGATATGCGAGCACTTCAGGGTCAAGTTACACAAGGATATTTTGGGATAACACTGCTCTAGCTGTTATTCTATGGTTGGTGATGAATGGTTCTTATGAACGATAGATAAGTATTCTAATCCTGTTAACGCTTGGTAACGGCGAAGGATTCCTTGATCATCCCTTTCTTCTTAGTGTCTTTATATTTATCTTACAACCAAAACCCCCTTTGTTATTTACTTTATCTTTCTAATACAAATAACCTATCAATTACACAGCTTTCTGTGGGAACGATCTCTTACTACCACTATATTACCAGTTAATTAGTGGAAAATATATTTACTAATTTTTGAGCCTACGACATCCCATACAAATTTTGGCGCCGATGCCGGGGAGCAGTTGCTAATTGATTTGTTATTTGTTTAGCTTGTTTTTATTTTTTTTGTTTTGATTTTCTATTTCTTGTGAGTCGTCATGTTTCCTTACGGAAATAACATTTACGGAGCACAAGATCAATCATATAATAGTGGTAATCAATATGGTTTTCAATCTCATTCGTATGACAACTACCAACCATCCTATGGGTATAATCAAAACCAATCTTTTGGTTAAGATCATTATCCCACGGAACCTTATGGATATTTTCATACATGTCAACAACCTTATGACGGGCATGTAAGTGAATAATCACAAGGATAGGAGGATAGTTATGCTTCTAATCCTATTTCTCCAAGTGTTGCAAAACAAATGTGTACCAAGATGGAAGATCTTCGTGTGCAAATAGACAATTATTATGAAGGACTAGAGCAACGTCAACAAAGTTTTGATCAATCACTCCAAGAACTTCAAGAGGTTATTAAAAACTTAAGGAGATACATGAATCAACTTAAGGAGGAAATGGAGAAATATGAGCAACCTTTGTAAAGTCCGTGTAATAGTGATGAAGTTATTCCAGCTCCGGATCTTAATAATGATCATTCGCCTATCCAAAATGAGGAGCCTTGGTATGACTGAACCATTGTTATGAATGGTGTGACATACTCGAATGCATATCAACGTTACAATGAACATCCATATTACAATGTTTTTAGGCCGGTTGATTTGCAAGAAGTAGACCCGATTTTATTTTCGTCGGAGACTCATATGGAAGACCCTAGTATTTTCACCAATGAACTAGAATTTTTAGGGGAAGATTCCGAATCCGATGACGAGATTGAAGAAATGGAGATTGAGAATGAAACCAAATTGATCAATTACGTGAAAGACCCAATTGAGCTAGACAACATAGTTTGATAGAGGACCACGATATACTTGAGGTAAATAATTCACTGTTAATTACTAATGAGGATCCGAAACAAGGTTTATCTAGTCTTTTGCTTAATTCTTTATCTATTGATCCTTTCCATCCAATTAAACTAGATTCTCAAAGAGTTGTTAACCTAATTTTTAAGAAAATACCTCACATAGGATTGGAGTTGTGTGCTTCAAAAATTTTAACGGATTATTTTGCTTCTAAGTATCCACCACTTGATGTGTTTGATTCGAGTATTGTGCAGGTTCACCAAGCTGAGGAACCTATTGAAGTTCCCGAATTCTATGTTCTCTATCAACTTCCGAGTGTAGAAAGGACTAAGTGTGGGAGAAACTTCAATAAATTGATAGCTTCGATATTTATTTCTTGTGCTAATGTTTTTTTGAAGCTGTTATTTGAATTGCAGATTGTTATTTGGAAGGATTACCAAATTTTCAGATTACTGGTGTACGGACGATAACAATAACGTCGGGCTGACGATGTTAAACCAAGCGCTTAATGGGAGGAAACCCATAGGTTTTGTATCTCTCTCCTCTTTTTTTTAGTTTTCTTAGTTTTTCATATCATATATTTCATTCCCATCTTAGATTTTACAAAGTCCTGTATCTATAATGAAAGTTTGGACAAATTCTCGTCAGAAAATTCTGACTGCGCACTTGTCACCAAATTTGATCTTGAGACTTCATACGAAGTCCTATTTGAGTGGTTGACCCCAACTTTTAAATAGAACATACATACCTTTATTTTCCAAAAGAAAATTTGAATTCGGAGTTTGATAAGTTGGAGCGATAGGCCTGGACATTTGAGTTTCGGAATTTTTCCAGAACTTTTTCAGATTGCATGTCAGTCAGTCCGGAGGACATAAAAGTCAGACCATTTATAGAAACACTGTGAAATGTTTAAACGTCATAGAAAAGACATAGGCAAACAACTTTGGTTTAGGATGTTTTTCCTAGTTCCCTACCCACTTATACAGGTTTTGAGTTTTTCAGGGTTGTTATGTCAGAAATCAGAATTTTCGGTTTTGAACATTGAGGACAATGTTGAGTTTAAGTGTGGGGGAGTAGTTAAGCATATTTGGATTGCATAAAAAATAAATAAAAAATAATCATACTCTTTGATTTCTTGCATACTTAAGACTACATCTTTTGGAGTTAATTTTGAGCTATTTAGAATGACACTCTAAACCTTTTTAAGGTTGAAACAGTTTTTACGGCTATAGATTAAGTTCCATTTATTTCAATCCTTAAATATATACGTTCATAATTGAATGAGAAACTAAGCTATGGTAGTCGTTTGAAAGATTTATTCTCGCAATTAATCATTACTGAATCACTTTCTTTTTATTTTTGCAGTTATATGTTTCTCTAAAGTGATTTGCTGGAATCCTGATACTGCCATGGATGTTGTAGCAAGGTAATCATTGGTTGAGTTATTTAAAAGCTCCATAAGACTATTGTCTTACACTCATAAATAGTGAGCCGGAAAAAAAATAGAAAAATAAATAAAAATAAATAAATAAATAAATTAGGCTCCTCTTCATTTATCGACAACTAATAAATGATAGGTCCGGAATTTCGGACTAATTATAGTCGATGAAAACAAAAACCATATCATCATTATATAGCAAGTTAGAATGACTATTGATGAGGTTCTTGACACTTCGATAGCAGTATGTGTGAAACGTTGTCCCCGTCTCTGTCGCCTAAGCAAGCATGGAACACAGGATCCAAGGCAACTATCACATACTTGCTGAAAAGGAACATGCACTTAGAGTATCTAATCATGTGGTCGAGTTAAATGGGTGATTCTCTCAACTATTGTGTTATAAATAAATATCCTTTGACGACATTCATACAAGTATTGTGGGTAACATCTTTCACTTAAGTCCACATTTACACACTTCACTTTTCTATTTCCATTTTCTTATCTATCCATGTGATTTCAGTATGCGAGTATTGTGACAAAAGTTGCAACAAGTACGATGACTATCTTACTAGAGTTTTGCAATCAGGTTGAATGTCATAAGTAAGTAATTGCTTGTGTGTGCGGATTGAAATGTATGTGGGATGTTTGTGGCTAAAGAACTTATGCAAGCTAATTATTTGGCTTACTAATTTGTGTCTATCCTTAGTAGTTATTCCAAAGCGAGAAATTGGAGTAGGTTTTGTGGGTTCTTGTAAGCCCTCACGAGACTATAACTCGTCCACTAGGGACACCTAGAGGTTTAAAGGCCTGTTATTCATGCTAAGATTAACCGTATCCTCAATGAGATGAAGTTGTTATATTTAGGATTAGTTTTATTTGGTTTACTCGAGGACTAGAAAAATCTAAGTGTGGGGGAATTTGATAAGTGCATAATTCATATGATTTTAGTGTCCATTCCATACTTGCTTTAGCTATTATTCTTGCATATTTTCGTATTACTGCTCTTGTTTTCTCTTATT
The DNA here is from genome assembly GCF_003573695.1 of Papaver somniferum. Classification (NCBI taxonomy): domain Eukaryota; kingdom Viridiplantae; phylum Streptophyta; class Magnoliopsida; order Ranunculales; family Papaveraceae; genus Papaver; species Papaver somniferum. The sequence continues at coordinate 10,326 of NW_020626041.1, forward strand.
TGCCTCTAATAGGTGAATCATCCAAAAAGGAGCTACAAAGTGCTGAAAATAGCTAAGAATAGAAGTATTCCAAGAATCCAAGTGCTCAAGTCCAAGAGAAGTGGAAGAAGTGCGACGAAAAGGAGCAAAACCCTCAAAATCAAGACTCAGGACAAAGACCAATCTTAACTCATTCAAATTAAGGATTTATCATCACCATATTTAATATAATTGAAAGATAAAAATAATTCAAAAATAATGAGGTCATTCCGAGTTTGTATGAAGAAGTTGTGTTCAAAACAGTTTTCATCAAATACCGAAGACAGTGAAGTCAGCGAACTAGGTTCGCAAACTTAATTCCGAAAATTTCTGATGGATTTTGAAGTTTGCGGACTGGTTTCGCGCACTTAGCAAATGGGAAATGTGTATTCACACCTTGGAAGACCTAAGGGCACGTTTGGTTTCGTTATGTCGTGTTTTCGGGTCGGGTTCTTGAACCGAACTAAATACTTGGAGACCAAACAATGTGAACCTAAAAAAAGGTATTAGGTTGTGTAAAAGAAGTTCAATCATCGATCTCATATCACAAGTTCTACATCAAAACCTAGGGTTTACCCCTTTAGGGGGAAACCACCATCATTTATCTTATTTGTAATATGAGTAGCTAAATCCGTTGTTGATTAAGGATGAATTCAATGTTCTAAGCGTGAAGCTTTATTAATAATACAAATCTATTGAGAGTTTTTATCATCATCGTTTGTTTTCATTATTTATAGGGTTTATGATTGATTTATTAGATTGTTTGGAGTGCACGCTAGATTAATCTATTGATCATTCTATTGCTAGTAATGGGTTAAGATATCCGTGTAATTTTTGAATAACCCTTACACAAGTAGAGAACGTGAGACCTCGTAGAGGGATTCTATGGAGCAATCATGTGTGAAGACAACACTAGTAAGTGGACCTTGCGCTAAGAGTCTAACTGCTAGGATTAACCTAAGTTCACATAACTTAAAGCTTCTGATTGGGTTACACCTTGAGTGCACTACTACTTGGTGATTCAGTTGGATAAAACCCTATATGCGAGCGCTTTGGTGTCAAGTTACACAAGGATCTTCGGGGGATAACACTGCTCTAGCTGTTATTCTATGGTTGGTGATGAATGGTTCTTACGAACGATAGATAAGTATTCTAATCCTGTTAATGCTTGGTAACGGCGAAGGATTCCTTGATCATCCTTCTCTTCTTATTGTATTTATGTTTATCTTACAAACAAAACCACCTTTGTTATTTACTTTATCTTGCTAATACAAAAAAACCTATCAATTACATAGCTCTCTGTAGGAACGATCTCTTACTACCACTATATTACCAGTTAATTAGTGGGAAATATATTTATTAATTTTTTGAGCCTACGACAGCCCATACATTTGCAAACCGTGGCTATAAAGTTCATGAATCGATTCGAGTCAATCAAATATTTTTTGCGTTGATTGTGTCTTGTATATTACTATAAGATCTAAGCAATTGAACAACTGTCTAACTAGTTCATTTGAGTTATTTGAACTAGTTATGGTAAAGAAGAATATGGTTGATATGAAAGTGCTCATATGGATAACCATTTGGTTAACTATTGTTGAACCAACAAATGTACATGTTTGGGTACGGTTACACAAAACTAAAATCGTGCATTGCTTTTGTGTGTAACAAGCTAAGTTTTCGATCTAACGGTTGAAAGATATTAGCTTGAATCTAATCAGGTTTTCATCTAACGGTGAATATTGAATGCTTTGTTACTAAGCTAACATTGATTGAAAACCCTGATTTTAAAGACTATATAAGGGATAACTCTAGCAACTAGGAAACCTAATCCCACACCTCCTGTGTGATACTAGTTGTATTATCTAGAGTCGATTCTCCTTTAAACTTAGGTTTCTTCGAGACTTGTAGGTTAACGACTTGAAGACTTCATTGGGATTGTGAAGCCAGGCCGATACTACTTTCCTGTAGTTGTGTGATCTGATCTTGCTGATTCTATCGTGTTGAGTACAACCGTAACGACTGGATTGAGATTTATATCTCCGATAGGCAAGATATAAAAGTAATCACAAACATCTTCGTCTCATCGTTTGTGATTCCACAATATCTTCTTTCACCGCGTCGATTAAGATTATTGTGAGGTGATTGATAATACTGAGCTGTTCTTCGGGAACATAAGTCTGGTTTATCAATTGGTTCTTGTTCACCTTGATTTATCAAAAGACGGAACAAAACTCGTAGGTATTTCTGTGGGAGACATATTTATCTATTACCGTAGACTTTTCTGTGTGATACAATTTTTTTTATTAAAGTCTTCGACTTTGGGTCGTAGCCACTATTAGTTGTGGGTGAGATCATCTAAGGGAATCAAGTGCTTAGTATCCTGCTGAGATCAGATACGTAAGGAGCGCAACTGTACCTTGGATCAGTGTGAGATTTATTAGGGTTCAATTACAGTCCAGACCGAAGTTAGTTTTTAGTAGGCTAGTATCTGTAGCTGCTTAATACAGTGTGTGTTCAATCTGGACTAAGTCCCGGGGTTTTTCTGCATTTGCGGTTTCCTTGTTAACAAATCTTCTGGTGTCTATGTTATTTCTTTTCCGCATTATATTTTGTTATATAATTGAAATATCACAGGTTGTGCATTTGAATCAATCAATTAGAATATCCAACCTTTGGTTGTTGATTTACATTGATTGATACTTGAACATTGGTCTTTGGTACCGTTCAAGCAATTTCTCTTGTATTCAATTAGACTCGCAGATTTATATTTGCTTGAGTAAGTATTGAATCGAGAAAGAGAGATGTAACTCTTTGATATGTTTTATTAAGATTGAGTCTAGTTGATTATCTTGAAAATATATTGGAGTTAGTCCATACAGATTTCTAAGCAAAATATTGGGTGAGGTTGTTGTACCCCCACTTTTTCAATTGGTATCAGAGCATGCAAACACGTTTAAAGACCTTACAAGTATGTGTTTGTAGCGATCTGACTTTATGGACAGGAATTCTATCTCCATAAATGTACCGCCAGTCTTTGATGGATCGAACTGCCTATGGTGGAAATTTATATGCGTGCTTTTCTTCAAGCTCGTGATTTTCAAACATGGGTAAGAGTTATTAATGGATATGAACCTCCGGTTAATACATAAGGCGATGTAACTATGCCGAAGGATATTGGTAGATATACTCCAGAAGAAGTTCTTGCTGCAAAGCAAAATTCTGACAGATTGAATGATATCTTACATGCCATTACCCCAGATCTTCAGCACCATGTGACTATGTGCACAAAGTCTAAGGAAGCTTGGGATATCTTAGAAACCGTATTTGAAGGAAATACCAATGATAAAGAATCTAGGCTTCAAAACCTAAGTTCTGATTGGGAAAACCTTCGTATGGCAGATGAAGAAACATTTGATGAGTTTAATCACAAAGTGTCTGAAATTGTTAATGCATCTTTTGGATTGGGTAAGACTATTCCTGAAAAGGACATTGTGATGAAAATTCTCAGATCATTGCCATCTAGATACGATTTTAAGAAGCATGCCATCGTTAAAGGAAATAATCTCGCAACTCTTTCCAGAAATACTCTGGTTGGGAAGCTAAAGATCTTTGATCATGAGCATACGTCCAAGTCTAGCAAGGATGTTGCTTTCAGAGCACTAAAGAACACTAAATTACTTAATAAAAGTAAAAGTGTTTATATCTCTGAAGATAATCTTTCTGAGGATGGTTCATCATATGGATATCTTGACAAGTCAGTCTCGTTGATCACAATAAAGTTTAGGGATCTTCTTTTGAAGAGAAGTAAACGGTTTTCCAGAGATAAATCCAAGTCGTCAGATAAACCTCATAATCGTTTTCCTCCTAAAAATAGGGATAATGATGAAACTGGTGACGAGGATATGCATCAGTGCTTTAAGTGTAAAGGTTTTGGTCATTTTGCAAATGAGTGTCCAAATCGAAAGAAATACACTGGGAACAAAGGTCTTGTTGCAACTCTTGATGAAATGTCTGACAATTATGATTATAATGAAGATGAAAAATCAAGTGTTTCACTTCTTTGTGAAAACATTGATTTGGATAACTGTCGCAATACATACATCAATCTTGATATTCTTCTAGAAGAAATCTCAACCAATCTGGAAGATGAAATTGACCTTTCTATTGGAAACTCTGTGTATAATGTTTCAGGTTCTACTATGTGTCTAGCAGCTTGCACATCTCAGATGCATGAATTATATCCAAGATTGACGTGCTCATATTGTTCACTCAATGTTCATGAACTATCAAAGTGTTACAAGTACAAACACAAATTGGGGCATGTCAACAAACTTCAACGAAGAGAAAATCGATTAGAAAACAAGCTTAAACTCACTCAGAAAACCGCTGATGTATGTAAGATTTTATCTTCGTCTAAGAAGTTAGTTTCCAAGAAAAAAACAATATCATTAGAGAAGAAAGTATGGTCAAATCATTTTGATAGACAGAGGTATGTGGATTCCTCTCAAGAGGAACATAGTGGACAAATTTTTGTTCACCACAACACAACTTGATTGTGTTGATTTGTAAATCTTTTCTCATGTGCCTGATCTAAAGAGACAAGATTGTGTACCTCTCAGGATTTAGGAGAAGTTTGTTCTCTTCTTTTCTTAGTGTTTTTGGAATTCAATAAAAGGAGGGTTATTCTCGAAAATTCACTCTCTCTAGGGTTCAGAGTTGTGCGTGCACGAACCTGTTAAAAAGGTCGCGTAACCCTACATTCCTTTTTTCTTCCCTGAAACTTCTTTTATCTTAAGACTACTTGTTGAGATTGTGATTTCCTCTCACAAACCCATACGTTTATGGATACTCCAAGCATCATGTCTTCTGATGGAAAAGATGTTAATATGATTGTCAAGCCATCAATCATGAAGGAAAAAGAAAAATCTCTGTTATCTCCGACATTGAAAATAAAAAGAAGGAATGTGAGGAAGCCAAGAGTTGTTCCTTCAAATTCTCGGAAGTTTTTTGATGTTCTTGAAGTATTGACGGAGATGCGTAAGGAGATTCAACAAATAAAGGCTTTTGTGTTCAAGACTTATAAGATTCAGAAGTCCCTGGTTCGACATCAGTCAAGAAGGTTTATTGATATTAACTCCTATGTTCATGAACCTTATGTCCCAATGGCTGCTGACGACAAGGAGTTCGGGGACGATAAAGAATTCTTCAAAGTTCTTAGTGTATAGTAAATCTTCTTATGAGAATTTTATTCTTTTTTTGTTTAGAAGAATAACTAGAGTTTGGAATGGACATTATTGTGATTACACATGGCTATGTCCAACGTTTTCATCTTCATGTTTTTAGGTTTATTTATTTAAATTCTAAAATTGTTTGGAAGATGATTTTTGCAGTATTAATCTTTATCGTTTTATATATTGCAATTTGTTATGGGATATATGTGTTTGCGTCCGTGAACTATGATTGTCCCATACCTTGTCAAAAGTTAAGTCTTTCTTATGTCGATATGCATGTATTGATAAAAGAATGAATGAACTTTTGACATTACAAAAGTTTGAAGCCTATTATGTCATTATTGATGGAAGATAGGATGAAATTTTTTTTTGCAAGGATTAGTCTATTGTATGCCATTGTGCAAATGGTGATGGAAAATATAATGAATCCTTGTCTATACCGCAGTATTGATCTTCCCTGATCCATATTTTATGTATATACTGTGCGGCTCCGTAAGTTTTCTTATGTTGAGCATTTCCGATTAGATTAATCATGGGGTCTCTTGTGGTTAATTTAATTGAGTATTATTTGGATTCAAATTCATATACGTATGTGATTTTTTATGTCCAAAGAAATCCTTCTTTTCTCTTGAAATTAAGGTCGCTCTTGTTTTTCTTTCAGGAATGACATATTATGGGGGAGAGTTCTTAATTGAACTTGTGCCTAATTGCCAAATCTTTGTGGGGAGTGCGGCTGTGGAATATTATAAGAGTTATCTTGTATCTTTATAAACTCTTTGATGAAATAATTTATCTTCGGCTTTTGATTGCATCTAAATTAGTTGATATCTGCTTGCTTTTGGTCATGAAATGTCTCTTTGGAAATTTCATTAGGATCCCGTTTTCGTACCTTTGCCAATTTTATTGACAAAAAGGGGGAGAATTAATGTGTAGTTCGCACTACAAATACATATAGTTTTCGGATCATTATGTAAGGGGGAGTGGTTTCCATGTGAGGTGGAGTATTGACTAAAGGGGAGTGATACATATCACCATAGTATTGTTGTCGAAGTTGTGATACAATTGAACTTTGATGTTGTATAATAATACTATGACACTGTATAACAATGATTGAGAATTCTTGTTTTTTCATTATTATAGCTACGAATTTTCAACAACGATGATGCTAAACTTACAACCTTTGGAATCATTGGAGTACTTGGAAGTGATGAAGATTTCGAGTAATGTTGAAGATTAGGCATGTGGAATACGAGCTACAAAATTTTATTTATTTATTTTTGTATTCCATATGTATTAATAGTTTTGTCACTAAAATTGGAAAATGGGGAGATTGTTAGAGCACTTCTCGGTCGAACTCGCATGCGTTGCTATCTCAAGCATGTTTTTCAATTTTAGTGATCAAAACTATAAGTCTTGATTTCTAGTCTACTATAGCTAAGTCTCGGACTAGGATAGAAAATTTAGTTGAGCTCAAGAACTCCATGGCGATCATCATACAAGACGAAGAACTACTCAAGGAACTGGTGAAACTTCATCGACTAAAAGGTATGTGGAGACTTGAACTTATCTATCACTCAAAAGTCTATCTACTCTATCTCCTATCTTGAGATAAAAGTCGTTTTGCTATATAGACTTTGATTATACACATTTGTTATTTCGAGCCGAGTTTATCTCGCCTATCTTCGCTTCGGCCAATTTCATCTTTACTAGTGACGAAAGTCATTTTAAGTGTCAATCACTTGAAAATGGCTTTGACGAAAAATGGTTTGTGAATAACGACTATATAACGTCCTATAGGAATGTTTCAATGATTGAAATGAGAGTTTAGATTATATAAGTATATAAGCATTGTGTGGTAACACATATATGTATAAGTCCTTGTTCCTTGAACCAAAGTATGTGTACTTTGCTGATCAGGAAAACCGGAACAGAGTCCGCGAACCCAGTTCACGAACTGTCGGATGTTCTCTTCCCGAGAAAATATGTTGGAGTTTGTAAACCTTTTACAAACTTATTCCGAGTACTTAAGTCCGCGTACTTAAGTTGGTTATTTCTAAAAACGATTATTCGTGAACTTATACTTATTTAAACGAAGGAATGCAAGTTTTCAAACCGTGGCTATAAAGTTCATGAATCTATTCGAGTGAATCAAATCGTTTTTTCTTCGATTGTGTCTTGTATATTTCTATACGATCTAAGCAATTGACAAACTGTTTAACTAGTTCATTTGAGTCATTTGAACTAGTTATGGTAAAGAAGAATATGGTTGATATGAAAGTGCTCATATGGATAACCATTTGGTTAAATATTGTTGAACCAACAAATGTACATGTTTGGGTACGGTTACACAAACCTAAAATCGTGCATTTCATTTGTGTGTAACAAGCTAAGTTTTCGATCTAACGGTTGAAAGATATTAGCTTGAATTTAATGAGGTTTTCATCTAACGGTGAATATTGAATGCTTTGTTACTAAGCTAACATTGATTGCAAACCCTTATTTGAAATAGTGTATAAGGGAGAACTCTAGCAACTAGGAAACCTAATCCCCAAACCTCCTGTGTGATATTAGTTGTATCAGCGAGAGTCGATTATCCTTTAACCTTAGGTTTCTTCGAGACCCTGTAGGTTAACGACTTGAAGACTTCATTGGGATTTTGAAGCCATACTGATACTACTTTCTTGTAGTTGTGTGATCTGATCTTGTTGACTTTATCGTGTTGAGTACAATCGTAACGATTGGATTGAGATTGATATCTCCGATAGGCAAGATATAAAAGTAATCACAAACATATTCGTTTCATCGTTTGTGATTCCACAATATCTTCTTTCGACGCGTCGATTAAGATTATTGTGAGGTGATTGATAATACTGAGATGTTCTTCGGGAACATAAGTATGGTTTATCAATTGGTTCTTGTTCACCTTGATTTATCAAAAGACGTAACAAAACTCGTAGGTATTTCTATGGGAGACAGATTTATCTATTACCGTAGACTTTTCTGTGTGATACAGATTTGTTTATTAAAGTCTTCGACTTTGGGTCGTAGAAACTCTTAGTTGTGGGTGAGATCATCTAAGGGAATCAAGTATGTAGTATCCTGCTGGGATCAGAGACGTAAGGAGCGCAATTGTACCTTGGATCAGTGTGGGATTGATTGGGGTTCAACTACAATCCAGACCGAAGTTAGTTTTTATTAGGCTAGTGTCTGTAGCGGCTTAATACAGTGTGTGTTCAATCTGGACTAGGTCCCGGGGTTTTTCTACATTTGCGGTTTCCTCGTTAACAAAACTTCTGTTGTATATGTTATTTATTTTCCGCGTTATATTTTGTTATATAATTGAAATATCACATGTTGTGCATTTGAATCAATCAATTAGAATATCCAAACTTTGGTTGTTGATTTACATTGATTGATACTTGAACATTGGTCTTTGGTACCGTTCAAGCAATTTCTCTTGTATTCAATTAGACTCGCAGATTTCTATTTGCTTGAGTAAGTATTGAATCGAGAAAGAGAGATATAACTCTTTGATATATTTTATTAAGATTGAGTCTAGTTTATTATCTTGAAAATATATTGGAGTTAGTCCATACAGATTGTTAAGCGAAATATTGGGTGAGGTTGTTGTACCACCACTTTTTCAGGTTCCAAGGCCGAGAAGTTTGACTTAAGCTCTCCAATATCGGAGAGGATCTGTAATTGCTATAAGGGCTCCATGGGTATGTCCGAGGTTGGGACTGACACATCGCCCGAGCGCCTTGCTTCATTTGTCTATGCTATGTAAGTATCGATTTCTTCTCGGCTCTTAGCATTCTTGGCTCTTTTCTTCTTCCCCTTTGGGTAATTAACTCTATTCTCCCCATTTTGTACGTCCATCTTGTAACAATATTTTGCCTCGCCTAAGTCCCCGATGATCTCTGGGATCCCATTGGGTGTTGGGAACCTTAGTCTCTGATGATAAGTTGAGGCGACTCCTTTAATTCCATGAACCCAAGATCTCCCAACAATGGCAGTGTAGGGTGAAATTACATCCACCACGAAAAATGTAGTCAGGGTTAGGATTTATCACACACGTATTTCTAAAGTTACCTCGCCTCTTGGGCGGGTTGATGAGCCATTAAATCCAAATATATTATATCTGGATGGCACTAGACACTCGTCACTTAGACCCATTTGTTTGAATGTTTCATAGAATAGGATTTCGACGGAACTTCCTCCGTCAATTAGTATTTTAGGCATTGGCCATGGTAATTCCTTTGGTTTTTCCTCCTCGTCCTCATGCTTTGGGAGCGTGATGGCCATCGCGACCACTAGGGGATCGTTGTGGTTCATTCCACCGTCTGGTGCCTCGAAGGCTGAAAAGCTGATAAGATGTTTCATCCATTCCTCCATGGGAGGTTCCTTTATTACAATAAAAAATTCGTTACCTTCAAAGTTTCGTTTATGAATTCGCCCTGTAATATTTCCTTCTGGTATGGGGTTGTAATAGACGAATAGGATATCGTGTTGCATCCAAAGTACTATGATTCGCGTGGGATTTCCACACGATATACGGGTGGTGATGGTGTTTTTACAGTGGTTGTAGAAGTGGTAAGTAATGGTTCGTTCAAGACTTGTGAAAGCATCTTTTTTAGACTTAATTTTTATAAATAAAAATAACAAACTCGAATAAAAAGTGTTGTGAGAATTATGGAGAGACTGGGGCTAGTATTCCGCTATTTACCAATTCCAAAGTGATACTAATCATGCAATTCCACACGTTCAAATTGATTCTCAACTCTTGCAAAAGTAGATTTTTAGAAACAACAAATGTTAATCCAAAGCATGAGACATCAAAACCCTAGGCTAAGCATGTTCCATCAAAAGAAAATACAATTGTTTAACAAAAATCATAAAATCTATTTTCAATATAGGCAAATAATCATAAATGAAAATTGCACAAATTAAATAATTAAGAATTACCACTTTTTCATTAGAAAGATGGCTTCCTCCGTCTCCCCAAGGATTGGGTCTAGCTCATCATGATGGAAACACGCTCAAAGTATGATTTCATTGCTCAAAATGTGCTTACAAGGATGAAAATATATGAAAACAGAGATTCATAACACTTATAATTGTTACAAGTGACACTGTTACAGAACGGTACTAAGAAACTGTCGCTGACACTGTAGCGTTGCGACCCTCTATTGGTTGTCGTTGTCACTGTTGATAAACGAAATTTATATTGGGTCTAAAGTTCTTCGTGTTCTTCACTACACCAGCAGAAAAACTCGTCTCTGCAACTCTGGTTTTCTCGGCTCTATTCTACTCCCTAACTCTGCATCCTCCTTTTAATAACCCTCAGCACCCTTTATATACTCTCGAGAATAAAAAATACTTGCCAATAACTCCGGATAATCTTCATTACTCGATAATATTCTTCACTGCCAGTCACGGGATTTCTTCCTTTTTTACAGCTTCTCACGCGTCTGTAGCCATCCAACATACTATTATTTGTCTTCTACACGTTTCTGCTCCAGTTTAGCACACTCCAAACACGTCTAAATCTTGTGCCATCCCGTGATAACCTCTTCCGAGAATAAACTCCCATGTTTTGTTCTCGCGGAATATCCAGCCAAACTGGATCGAACCTAAGGGCTTTACCAAGCCTGATAAGCCCAATCACGTCATCCCAAAGAGTTTCAGCCGTTTAGTCTCTTTGATTCCTGTCCAAAATGCGAATCCTAAATCTGCCATAGCCTGTGAGCTTTTCCCGCCAAAAATGGATTTTTGAAATGATGAAGACGGTGTCCCCCTAACCAAACAGGGGGGGAAAATAGCAGGATCCCAACTGAGGTGCCCCTTATCCAGAATAAGGGTACCTTTAGTACTTTTCTCCGGGGGTCCAAATAGCACTTTTCGAGCAACTTTTTCCACACAAGTGTATTTCTCCAAAAACACCTACAAACACACAAAACATCAAAATTAGTACAAGAATCGAGTTCCAACAATACAGAAATTGAGGACAACCTACACACAAGAATGTGTCTATCAAATACCCCAAAACTTATTATTTGCTAGTCCTCGAGCAAATCTAATCTAGAAAATAAAATGACTACACTTAGCACGTGCAGCAAGCCGTTAAACCGCTAGGTGGCCCTAGCAGCGGAGTGTTGTCTCCGGAGGGTTTACCAGAAGTGTACCCACAAAACCTTTACTCCAGACCCTAGCTATCTACGTAGAACCTTGGAAGGTACTAAAAAATCTCCTAGGTTGGCATACTCTCATTGACTACAGGAGGAAGTACCCTGATGCGAAATTCCAATTGATGTACACGAGTTTGCACTCAGCATACTAAAATTCATATATAAGTGACAGAACTCTACTCAGATAGTTTCTGTACATCATAACCGGAGTCAACCAATCACATGGAAAGATTAAGAAGATGGATAAAGAGAAAAAAATCGATGGTTTAAAGTGAACGGTGTTCCCATATCTGTATGAAGGCCTCTGCCAAGATGAACCTATCCTAATGGACTGAGATACCGGTCTGACTAATATCAACACACTGGCATATACAAGGGAACCATTGGTCGATAAACCTAACTATATGTCAACACAACTGGCATATACAAGGGCACCAGTGGTCGACTTTATTGAATTTATTCCGGTTGGTCTGATGGTCCGGTCTCTTTTTTTTTTGTATCTCAATCACTCTATTTCACCCTAGTAACGGTAACAACTTGAATCTTGTGCCCCACCAAATAACTTAAAAAATAAAAACATAAGGATTAGGATTAGGATTCAACGAGATATGGCGAAACTACCATGTTTTTTTTTTAATTCTAACATCTGAGTTATGTGCTTTTATGAATAGACTCTTTATATGTTTCCATCTAATCAGATTGGTTCCTTAACTCCTACAACCAAGATGTTCCCATCCACTTAGATTGGTTAACCTTAATAAGCATAAATTTCTAGGCTCTGGAGTTTATTTATTGCAACTAAAAGCTAACAAAAAGTTTCTTCCCCACCCCCAAACTTAAATCTAACATTGTCCTCAATGTTCTAAAGATGAAATTAAAAGCATGAACAAGGAGAAACTGTTACCACTTGATGAATGGAAAAATAAATAAGGAAGGATATTACCGTAAGCATGAGCGTGGGTGCCTCCCATAAAATGCTAAATTTAAAGTCTTTAGCTGGACATCAAATACCTCAAAAAGGATTTTCACCTTCCAAAGTCATATACCAATAGCCGAAATAGTTACGGGTCCTCAGAACCAAATAGAGCAGACACAAAAGAAAGACTACTATCTTGGATTTAAAAAATGAGCTGACGGAGCATAACTTGATCTAGGGATTTCATCAAGGAAACTAGATTTATCTGGGGTGTTTCTTTGGGCTTTATATAAGTGTCTAGGAAAACAGGTTCAACCGAATGACATGTCTCTAAGAGTTGGGTTTCTTCATGGACAGTATCTGGAGGATCGGGTAGCAGAGTTTGAAGAAACTCAAGTAGTATCTTAGACGCACAAAGCTCGAGTTCCAAGTTAGGGACTTCAATTAGGGATACATGACGATCACTAGAGTCATCATTACCCCCAAACTTAGGGTGAACAATATCCTCAAATGGACCAAAATCTATGGGATGGGTTCCAGGGTCCATAAAGTCATCACAAATACTAGCTTCTTTTGGGGATTGTTCATCTAAACGAACAACATCCTCATATAATGGATTATCAAAGAAAATCTCTAGCATAGGCTCATCAACTAAGGTATTCATCATGGTTACCTCCTCCGAAGCACTGAAAGGTTCATCAAATAATGGGTTATCAAACATAGTGCAGGCTAAAGGATCAGGAACTAGAGTGCTAATCATGTTCACCACTTCTAAATCATCTATCTCAGAAGACTTAATGACATTAAAGACATTTATCTCAGTAGTCATATTACCAAAAGATATGTTCATAAGTCCGGTTCTACAATTGATGACAGCATTAGATGTGGTAAGAATGGGCAACCTAAAATCACCGGTATTTGAGCACTTGGGTCCTGAACAGGATGGGTATCTAGAACAACAAAGTCCACTGGGTATATGAACCTATCAAACTCAATAAGAACATCTTCTATGACACCACGAGGCACTTTGACAGGCCTATCAGCTAATTGAAGTTTCATTTTGGTCGGTTTCATAAGCAATGACTTATCAACTACATGATTACCAATCACACAAGATATGGTGGGGCATCCAGGGTCCTTATACTTAGGGGGTGTTTGGTTCAGAAGAATTGAACTTACTTGACCAGCTAAAAAGGCTTTCTTATGAACATTCAGCTTACGCTTTCGTGTACAAAGATCTTTAAGGAACTTGGCATAAGCGGTCATCTTCCTAATTGCTTCTAATAACGGAATTTTGATGTTCACTTGCTTAAATTTTTCCATTATCTCGTTGAAAGTCGACTCCTTCTTTGTTGGGGCTAACAAATGTGGATATGAGGCTCTAGGCACATAGGTAGTCCTATCAGGAATTGCTTGGGACTCTTTAGAAATTGTTTCAGTTTCCTCAGCTATGGGCTCCTCTTCGGAAGTAGAAGGTGGAACTACAGTATGTCCACTAGGCATGACTACCTTATTGTCTACCGTTTTACCGCTCCTAAGGGTTGTTATTGCATTAACATGATTTGATGATTTCTCACCAACTAAAGATATTTGATGAACTCCTCTAGGATTGGGTTGTGGTTGACTAGGGAAACTTCCGTTATCTCTTTCACTTAGAGTCTTAGCTATTTGACTAACTTGAAGTTCTAACTTAGAAAGAGTCTGATTAGTAGTTTGAAAATTTTGATCGGTTTCCTGTTGAAAACTAACCTGGCTCTTTACTAACATTTCTTGGCTCTTTGCTAACTTATCTTGGCTTTTTGTCAATATACTAAGAGATTCCTCTAAGCTAGTAATTTTAGTCTCAAAAGGGTTTTGAAACTGGGTTTGACCTGAAAAGTTCTTAGTATATCCAAAACCTGGGGGAGGCTGAGAATTACTAGACTGACCTTGATTATGTCCCTTAGACCAAGAAAAATTAGGATGGTTTCTCCAACCAGGGTTGTAGGTCTCTGAGTCTGGGTCAAACTTCTGACGGTTTTCAAACCTAAAGTTGTTATAGACAACACGGGCTTGCTCTTCACTAACCTGACCTTCCCAAAACGAGTTCTACTCCACAACTAGAGACTTGAGAGGCTGTATGGAAAGTTCTTGCCCTTTACTAGGAAATTAAAGCAGCCGTTTTCAATTCCTCAGCATATATGCAAACGGAGGAATACAGTAACTCGCTGACAGGGGATTCGCGAGTGTTTCGACAAACTTACCTTCGGTTTCAGACGGGGGATGAACCGCTGAAGTCGACTCGGGCCACGACTCATATGTCATGTACGAACCCGAGGGGCCGAGGCGATATCATAATCGTCGTCCTTCTCTGCAAACAATTTATATTTAAACTACCCTTCCGTAGGGTTAAAAAAAAATTCTAAAAATAAATAAATGTCTCTCTCTCTTTTTTTTAATTAATTTTTATTCTTATTTTCTTTCGCTCCTTTCGCTTTGCTTTTACTCCAAATCTTTAAGTATTCACCAAAAGCTTTGGCAAGTTTTTCTTTCGCTCCAAACTCCAAAATCTGTAAGGATAAAAACAAAAACCCAAAAACGTAAAGAAGAACAAATAAAATAAAAATGAAAAACAAATAAAAACCTTAAAAAAAAATCTAAAAACTCTAGCCTAAAGACAAGTCCGCGTCGGCGGCGCTAAAAATTGATGGTATTTTTACAGTGGTTGTAGAAGTGGTAAGTAATGGTTCGTTCAAGACTTGTGAAAACAACTTTTTTAGACTTAATTTTTATAAATAAAAATAACAAACTCGAATAAAAATTGTTGTGAGAATTATGGAGAGACTGGGGCTAGTATTCCGCTATTTACCAATTCCAAAGTGATACTAATCATGCAATTCCACACGTTCAAATTGATTCTCAACTCTTGCAAAAGTAGATTTTTAGAAACAACAAATGTTAATCCAAAGCATGAGACATCAAAACCCTAGGCTAAGCATGTTCCATCAAAAGAAAATACAATTGTTTAACAAAAATCATAAAATCTATTTTCAATATAGGAAAATAATCATAAATGAAAATTGCACAAATTAAATAATTAAGAATTACCACTTTTTCATTAGAAAGATGGCTTCCTCCGTCGCCCCAAGGATTGGGTCTAGCTCATCATGATGGAAACACGCTCAAAGTATGATTTCATTGCTCAAAATGTGCTTACAAGGATGAAAATATATGAAAACAGAGATTCATAACACTTATAATTGTTACAAGTGACACTGTTACAGAACGGTACTAAGAAACTGTCGCTGACACTGTAGCGTTGCGACCCTCTATTGGTTGTCGTTGTCACTGTTGATAAACGAAATTTATATTGGGTCTAAAGTTCTTCGTGTTCTTCACTACACCAACAGAAAAACTCGTCTCTGCAACTCTGGTTTTCTCGGCTCTATTCTACTCCCTAACTCCGCATCCTCCTTTTAATAACCCTCAGCACCCTTTATATACTCTCCAGAATCAAAAATACTCGCCAATAACTACGGATAATCTTCATTACTCGATAATATTCTTCACTGCCAGTCACGGGATTTCTTCCTTTTTTACAGCTTCTCACGCGTTTGTAGCCATCCAACATACTATTATTTGTCTTCTACACGTTTCTGCTCCAGTTTAGCACACTCCAAACACGTCTAAATCTTGTGGAATCCCGTGATAACCTCTTCCGAGAAGAAAAAGGGTGCATAGAAGATAATTTGACTACCTCTCGTCTGGCCTTTTTAGCAAGACTCTTCTCAGTCCAATCACTCTCGGGCATATTCATATACTCCTCTATTACGTAAGAAGGAGCCTTCCACCCCACAGGATTAGAAAGAGGAGCCTCATGAGAATTCGATTCCCACCATTTTCTTTTAATAAGAATCAAACATACATAAATCATTAAAAAAAATAATAACAGGTGAGAAGGCGACAAGTACCGGCATTGATAGGGGACTAACAGCTGGCGT
The DNA here is from genome assembly GCF_003573695.1 of Papaver somniferum. Taxonomy (NCBI): domain Eukaryota; kingdom Viridiplantae; phylum Streptophyta; class Magnoliopsida; order Ranunculales; family Papaveraceae; genus Papaver; species Papaver somniferum. Next base: position 26,662 of record NW_020626041.1, read on the forward strand.
AGGCATATCTAGCCGGCGAGGTTTACGATCGGAAAAAGACCTCGATCCCTTCTTCGACCTTACAGGTTCAGAACCTTCCGGGAGAGCCCAAGAAGTCACCAGAGGCTCTAAGGGACAACCTTTAATAGCGGGAACGATACGGTGCGCGACAGCCACGACGTCGTCAAGTTTGATCCGGCCAGATGCATGAAGCATCTGAAGGTCTTCATAAGACAAGTCGCGAGGAGGAGATGATTCCCGCATAATGAAGTTCAAAGATCGACGACGCATGAAAAGTTGATACTCATGGGCGCCTTCGGTAACAGCCAAGGGGCGCTCAGAAACAAGTTGCTTGAACGAAAAACTAATTCCCCGGTCACCCAAACGAACCGACCCCTTGAAGACAAAGCGGTTAAAACTGGCGACGACCTCCTCAGCATCAGAACTCCCCCAGGTAGGGAACCGCGGGGGAATTCCTTGATCAAACTCCACTTGCCGAGCTGCACGGTCGGGGTTATAAGATATGGCAATGAACTTACCAGCATGAAAACCAGGGAGATAACCAGGAAAAACCTCCATCAAGGAGTCGAAATCCGGCGTTGCCAAGAGTTTTGTTGAGTCTAACTCTGTATCAAAAGACGCAATAAATCATAATGTGCGGGACCATATCGACCATCTTGATAATGAAACGGTACAAAATCTTTATCCACATCCATGAACTGGCCTATATCACCTTTCGGTACTTTCCCCATGCCATTCCAAAGAGCCATCTGCGAGTAGCCATATGTAACCGAGATCCTCTTAGTCGAGCCATCGCCCTGTTGGACACCTTCTTCGCGGTGAACTGTTAACTCATTAGGATCAGGCGCATACGGAGAAACATGCTCTCAAGACCGCGCTTGCATAAAATAATCCGGGATGTAGGTTTCGTTCTTATGAATTGAACCTACCGTCTGGAGGTCTTGACAAAACAAGTCCAGCTGGCGATACAAGCTACCTAAAAACATCGGCGCGATAGGGAAGGAGACACCACGAGATAACAGCACTGCCATCGACAGGAGTTCACTTTTAATCGTATCTTTGGGACTGTACTCAAATATATCGTGGAAAAGCCAGAACAGGATATAGGCGGCCAATTCAGCATGAGGGTTTGTCTCTTTCGTGGTAGTACTTTCCCTCCCACCAACCGTGGATCCAAATACTTAATCCAAAGGGGAAAATGAAAAAAAGAGAGTACAACAGCCACACCTAATATTTCTCTTAGCAATCTGTATGAACTACCTCCAATATACTTTCAAGAGAATCAACTAGACTCAATCTTAATAAAGTATATTAAAGAGTTATAATATCTCGATCTCTCGATTTAATCCTTACTCAAGCAAATAGAAATCTGCGAGTCCGATTAAATATAAGAGAGATAACTTGTATAGTACCAAAGACCAATATCCAAGTATCAATCAATGTAAATCAACAACCAGAGGTCGGATATTCTAATTGATTGAACTAACGCACAACCTGTGATATTTCAATTATATAACAAAATATAATGCGGAAAAGAAATAACGCAGACACCAGAATTCTGTTAACGAGGAAACCGTAAATGCAGAAAAACCCCGGGACCTAGTCCAGATTGAACACACACTGTATTAAGCCGCTACAGACAATAGCCTACCAAAAACTAACTTCGGTCTGGACTGTAGTTGAACTCCAATCAATCTCACACTGATCCAAGGTACAATTATGCTCCTTACATCTCTGATCCCAGCAGGATATTACGCACTTGATTCCCTTAGCTGATCTCACCCACAACTAAGAGTTGCTACGACCCAAAGTCGAAGACTTTAATAAAAAAATCTGTATCACACAGAAAAGTATACGGTAATAGATAAATTTGTCTCCCACAGAAAAACCTACGAGTTTTATTCCGTCTTTTGATAAATCAAGTGAACGGGAACCAATTGATAAACCAGACTTATATTACCGAAGAACAACTCAGTATTATCAATCACCTCACAATAATCTTAATTGACGCGACGAAAGAATATATTGTGGAATCACAAACGATGAGACGAAGATGTTTGTGATTGCTTTTATATCTTGCCTATTGGAGAAATTAATCTCAAGCCAATCTTTGCGATTGTACTCCTACGATAGAATATGCAAGATCAGATCACACAACTACGAGAAAGTAGTATCGGTCTGGCTTCACAATCCCAATGAAGTCTTTAAGTCGTTAACCTGGTTTTCAAGAAGAAACCTAAGGTTAAAGGAGAATCGACTCTAGCTAATACAACTAGTATCACACAGGAGGCATGGGGATTAGGTTTCCCAGTTGCTAGAGTTCTCCCTTATATAGTATTTCAAATCAGGGTTTGCAATCAATGTTAGATTGGTAACAAAGCATTCAATATTCACCGTTAGATGAAAACCTGATTAGATTCAAGCTAATATCTTTCAACCGTTGGATCGAAAACTTAGCTTGTTACACACAAATGAAATGCACGATTTTAGGTTTGTGTAACCGTACCCAAACATGTACATTTGTTGGTTCAACAACAGTTAAACAAATGGTTATCCATATGAGCACTTTCATATCAACCATATTCTTCTTAACCATAACTAGTTCAAATGAGTCAGCACTAGTTAGAGATTTTTTCAATTGCTTAGATCTTATAGAAGTATACAAGACACAATCGAAGCAAAAACAATTTGATTCACTCGAACCGATTCATGAAATTCATATCCACGGTTTGCGAACTTGCATTCCTTAGTTTATATAAATATAAGTTCACAAATAATCGTCTTTAGAAATAACCAACTCAAGTGCGCGGACTTAAGTTCCTGGAAGGAGTTCACAAACTCCAGCAGATTTTCTCGGGATGAGAACCTCTGCCAGTTCGCGGACTGAGTTCACGGCTCTTGTTCCGGTTTTCTTGATCAACAAAGTATGCATACTTTAGTTCAAGGAATAAGGACTTATACATATATGTGTTACCACACAATGCTTATATCCAACATTGGTTATGTATTCTAAACTCTCATTTCAATCATTGAAACATTCTTAGAGGACGTTATATAATTGTTATTCACAAACCATTTTTCGTCAAAACCATTTTCAAAGTGATTGAAACATAACATGACTTTATTCACTAGGTAAAGATGAAATTGTCCAAAGAGAAAGCTTACCAACACATATTTCGAGAAATAGATAAGCGAGATAAACTCGGCTCGAAATAGGAAATGTGTATAATCAAAGTCTATATAGCAAAACGACTTTTGTCTCAAGATAGGAGATAGAGTAGATAAACTTTTGAGTGATAGATAAGTTCAAGTCTCCACATACCTTTTAGTCGATGAAGTTCCACCACTTCCTTGAGTAGTTCTTCGTCTTGTATGATGATCGCCATAGAGTTCTTAAGCTCAACTACACTTTCTATCCTAGTCCGAGACTTGCTATAGTAGACTAGAAATCAGGACTTATAGTTTTGATCACTAACATTGACAAACATGCTTGAGATAGCAACGCATGCGAGTTTGACCGAGCAGTGCTCTTACAATATCCCCCTTTGTCAATTTTAGTGACAAAATATCAATACATATGGAATACAAAAATAAATAAATAAACTTTTGTAGATCCTATTCCACATGCCTAATCTTCAACATTACTCGAAATCTTTGTCACTTCCAAGTACTCCAATGATTCCAAAGGTTGTAAGTTCAGCATCATCGTTATTGAAAATCCGTAGTTATAACAATGAGAAAACATAATTCTCAATCATTGTTATCCAGTGTCATAGTATCATTATGCAGCATCAAAGTTCAATTATATCACAACTTCGACAACAATACTATGGTGATATGTATCACTCCTCCTTAGTCAATACTCCATCTCACATGTAAACCACTCCCTCTTACATAATGATCCGAAAACCATATGTATTTGTAGTGTGAACTACATATTAATTCTCTCCCTTTTTCTCAATAAAATTGGCAAAGGTACGAGAACGAGATCCTAATGAAAATTTCCATAGAGACATTTCATGACCAAAAGTAAGCAAATATCAAATTATTCAGATGCAATCATATAGCCGAAGCTAAATGCTTTCATCAAGGAGTTTATAAAGATACAAGATAACCCCTATAATATTCCACAGCCGCACTCCCCAAAAAGATTTGGCAATTAAGCAAAAGTTCAATTAAGAACTCTCCCCCATAATATGTCATCCACGAAGGAACAACAAGAGCGACCTTAATTTTAAGAGAAAATAAGGATTTCTTTGGACATAACAAATCATATACGAATATGAATTTGAATCCAAAAATACTCAATTAGATTAACCACAAGAGAACCCATAATTAATCTAATCGGAAATATATAACCAAATTAACTACAAAAAGTGATAGATTTAATTGGTCATGCTCGACATAAGAGAACTTACGGAGCCTCACAGTATATACATAAAATATGGATCAGGGAAGATCAATACTACGGAATAGACAAGGATTCATTCTATTTTCCATCACCATTTGCACAATGACATATAATAGACATAATCCTTGTAAACAAAAGTTCATCCTATCATTCATCAATAATGACATGATAGGCTTCAAATTTCTGTGATGTCAAAAGTCCATTCATTCTTTTATCAATACATGCATATCGACTTACGAAAGACTTAACTTTTGATAAGGTATGGGACAATCATAGTTCACGAACGCAAACACACATATCCCATAAAAAATTGCAATATATAAAACCATAAAGATTAATACTGCAAATATCATCTTCCAAACAATTTTAGAATTTAAACGAATAAACCTAAAAACATGAATATGAAAACATTGGACATAGCTATGTGTAATCACAATAATGGCTATTCTAAACTCTAGTTATTCTTCTAAATAAAAAAAGAAAAGATCTTAATAGAAGACTTACTAGTCGCTGTAGATCTTTCTCAAGGCATCTACCGAGAATTCCTTCTTATTGTTGAAAAACCCATTGATTATATGATCGTTCAATTCCTCCAAATCTTCAGAAATCTCTGTCAAATCACTAAGTTCTCTTAGGTGTTCTTGGTTAGAGACAACATTTGTTCATAGTGAGTTATCTTTTAAGCATCACCAAGCAGGTCAATGGATATTGACTAGCCAAATGATAATTACGTCGTGTAACCATAATTAAGTAAATTTGAACATTAATTTATGTAAATTATTAAATTAATAATTTATACAAATAAATAGTACTAATAGATAGATCTCGAAAAGTTATGCGAAATGGACTACTCTAACGCGTCAATCAGATATCGGATGAGAAAAAATATAGCCTTCGAAGATTTTTACCTATGCGGTTTGACTGAAGTCAACGAAATTGACTTCGGGTTTTGACTAATATTTTACCCTAATAACTAATCATAGGTAATCTGATAAGTTATTTATTGTTTTAATCGTCCCATTAATTTCATATAATTTAGATTTAGATATGGTGTAATTTGGGTGTAAGCATAGTTTAATTAATTAAATAAGCGTTGTACGTGTAAGTAAAATATCCTTCCATTGCTTAGTCAAGTAGGTTGCTGTTGCAACCGTACGAGGAGAGTGAAAGATGGTATGAGATAAAAAGAGACTATAGAGAAGGAAGAAGAGGCCGTGAAAATACATGAGAGAAAGAAAAAATAAGTTAGAGATCAAGATGATAATGGTAGAAAATATATGACACCATGAGTGGTAGCTAGATTTCAGAGAGTATTGTAGTTAGGAATTAAGAGTAAATTCTTTTATGAAAATAAGTAGAATATATAGAATGAAAGTGAGTTATGATGAGAAGGAAAAGAAAGGCATAGAAGTTGAAGTTAATGGTGATAAAAAAATTATCTACGATGACGATGAATTTTAAAGCTTCATGAAACAATCAAAATTAGTCTATATTAACAACGAACGATTCAAAGGATGAATCAGTGGATGGTGGACTTCAAGGTAGGCGTGGCTTGTCATCAAAATAGGTGGGAACTTTATAACCTTCTTGTAATCATTGTGTTTCTTTCCTTTGCGAGCATGATGTGTTTTTACTATTTATGTGAATGTATATTGTAATTGCATTGAATGATGTTTGCATTGAATGTATTTGTATGTGTGTAACATGCGTTGTATGATTTCTCCGCGAAGAGTGTCTATGTTTCCCCACAGCTCTTAGCTAAGTTAAGTAGGGCGGTAAGTCATCCGTCGGCAATAGTATTAGTAGGGCGGTAAGTCATTTGTTTGAATATTAATTCTTATTAAGATAGTGGGGTGGTAAGTCATCCATCGACAATAGTATTAGTAGGGTGGCAAGTCATCCGTTGGTAATATTATATATACTATTTATTTTGTGGAAATCACTCGTGTGCATATTACACTTGTTTGTCTAACTTTCTGATCTTGATGGTAATATTATGAATCATGGTTTGTATGGGCACTATGTATGGATGATGTTATTATTATTGATTAGGGTTGCTCTCGCGTTGTCTTCTCCAATAAGTTTGGCGAGGTTAGAGTGACACTTGCTTTGTGTTGCATGAATTGTTGAATGATTAGTTTCTTTTTGTTTCTTTCAATTTATATTCTTTTAGAACCGTGAAGCATGTTAGTGATTACTTGAGAGTTACATGTTTACATTGAGCACCCTTTTGGGATGATGTGCCCACTCGTTCCCACTTCAGTTTTCAGTTATCAGATGAAATGGTGCAGTGAAGATATCCGTTTTCGTAGTTTAAAGCGTTACCGAACTAAGCTATGTTCATGTATCTTTTATATAAATGTTTTCTTTATTTATTATAAAACAACACACTAATATATTTATATCATTTGATATTTCTTCATCTATTGATATCAGAGTGTTTTGGTTTTAACAGTTGGGGTTTGGTTTTAGTTCATTTTATGTAATTATGATTCTTGATATCGTTGATCTGAAATTGACGCTTCAATTAGGTTGTAAACCTATTAGGTAAGCAGGGTTAGTAAATGGGGCGTCACATATCTCTTCTAAAGATGAAACAATTTGAGATTTTAAATTGTTTCTTTCGTTGATGAAATCTTTCATCAAACCCCTGAAGTTATTATCAAGCTGATAAACAGATAATAGGTAGTTAGAGGAAGAACCTTCTCCACTATTTGTATCCTTCACTTTCTTCACCCTTGAGGAAGAGATTCCTTTACATAGATACATGTTAACTGCTTCAACTGCATCCCTGCTTGTGGTGCCTCTAGTTACAGGAGCCATGCAATTGTATCTATTCAGGGAAAAGGAAGTCTACAAACAATTTTGAGAATAGACATATGAACGTGTAAACCTTAGAAGAATGAAGAACAAGTCTTCCATGATTTAATGATTCAATATCTAAAATATTAGGAAATATTTTCTTAACAAAGATAAGAACAACTTATAAATACACCACTTGAGCCACATAGATGCAAACCTCATTCTCTCAAGTTAAAGATGAGGATGCAAAAGTCATTGGTATTAGATAGTGACGTCGAGAGCCAAACGCTCCCCTCTTTTACCACATAGTGGATTATCAATGTTGGTTGTATAAACAAATTTCATACCTCTTCTGATTCTGGAAGCACTGGTTTTAGGAGAACCAAGTATGTTATCTAGATTCATCTTTTGCATGTTTTTTTGCAGTTTTGCAATTATTTTGTTGTTCCTCTTGAACCTCCAACACGTGCTTTGAAAATGATTTGCATTTCCACAAAACGAACACATCAAGGATTCTTTGTTTTGTTGAATTGCCTTCTGTTTATCACAACTATCGTCCTTTATTTTTCCATGTTTAATAGAAACAAGGGGATTGACAATGCCTGCAGGTTTTCTTTTAAATCCTAAATCATTTTTGTTTCCAAAGGATTTTTGACCGAATAACATTGCTGAAATTTTGTCAGAACTTCCAGATAATCTTTGTAGATCATCTTTAAGAGTGTTAATCTTTTTTTCCCTTAGAGCAATGGTTCTGGTGAGTTTATCATTGAGATAATCTATCTCAAGAGTTTTCACCTGGATTGATGATTCCAGTTTCTTCAATGAAGCTTTTAATTGAAGATTTTCTTGAAGAACCTCTCTATTCAAGAATTCAAAAATCTATGTGTCAGACTCAAATTCTGAATCAGGACTTGAGTATGAGGATGTTTCTGTAGTTGAGGGTTCATCACATCCATCATACGTGTCCGAGATGTTGACATTTAATGATTTTTCTTCTATTGAATCATCAGAAGCAAATGCAGACAAAAGACGTTTATCACATCTAATGCTTCTTTTTACAAACTCTTTGATACTTTCCGTTATCAGTGGTTTATCAAACCAACAATTATTTGAACAACATTCATCAGCCCAAGAAAAGTTATAGGCTTCACTTGTGTTGGAAACAGCATTGAATTCAAATGTTTGAACAAAATTTTGATAAAGAATTTTTACCTTTCCAAAAGGAGTATTTTTGGAGAGGGTGTCGAGGTTATTTCCTCCATCGATGGTATGCTTCTTATAAATGTATTTATTGTCTTCAAATATAGTTTCTAACATATCCCAGGCATCTTTAGACTTAGTGCAGGTAGACACATATTGCTGAAGATCTGGAATAATGGCATGAATGATAGCATTCAAACCCGTCAAAATTTTGCTTTGCAGCAAGGATTTCTTTTGGACTATATCTACCAACATCCTTATGTACATATACATCTCCTTCTGTATTAAGCGGAGGATCATAGACATTAACAACACGTACCCATGTTCGAAAATCACGAGCTTGAAGAAAAGCACGCATAGCAGCTTTCCATCATGGGTAGTTTGAACCATCAAAGACTGGTGGTACGTTTATGGAGATATTTCTGTCCATAGAGTCAGATTGCTACAAACACAGACTTGTAAGGTCTTTAAACGTGTTTTCCTGCTCTGATCCCAGTTGAAAAAGCGGGGGTACAACAACCACACCTAATATTTCGCTTAGCAATCTGTAAGGAATAACTCCAATATACTTTCAAGAGAATCAACTAGACTCAATCTTAATAAAGTATATCAAAGAGTTATAATATCTCGATTTAATCCTTACTCAAGCAAATAGAAATCTGCGAGTCCGATTAAATATAAGAGAGATAACTTGGATGGTACCAAAGACCAATATCCAAGTATCAATCAATCAACAACCAGAGGTCGGATATTCTAATTGATTGAACCAATGCACAGCCTGTGATATTTCAATTATATAATAAAATATAATGCGGAAAAGAAATAACACAGACACCAGAATTTTGTTAACGAGGTAACCGCAAATGCAGAAAAACCCCGGGACCTAGTCCAGATTGAACACACATTGTATTAAGACGCTACAGACACTATCCTACTACAAACTAACTTCGGTATGGACTGTAGTTGAAACCCAATCAATCTCACACTGATCCAAAGTACAGTTATACTCCTTACGTTTCTGATCCCAGCAGGATACTACGCACTTGATTCCCATAGCTGATCTCACCCACAACTAAGAGTTGCTACGACCCAAATTCGAAGACTTTAATAAAACAAATATGTATCATACAGAAAAGTCTACGGTAATAGATAAATCTGCCTCCCACAGAAATACCTACGAGTTTTGTTCCGTCTTTTGATAAATCAAGGTGAACAGGAACCAATTGATAAACCCCTTATATTCCCGAAGAACAACTCAGTATTATCAATCACTTCACAATAATCTTAATCGATGCGGCGAAAGAAGATATTGTGGAATCACAAACGATGAGACGAAGATGTTTGTGATTACTTTTATATCTCGCCTATCGGAGATATTAATCTCAAGCCAATCTTTGCGATTGTACTCGTACGATAAAATATGCAAGATCAGGTCACACAACTACGAGAAAGTAGTATCGGTCTGGCTTCATAATCCCAATGAAGTCTTTAAGTTGTTAACCTGGTTTTCAAGAAGAAACCTAAGGTTAATAGAGAATCGACTCTAGCTAATACAACTAGTATCACACAGGAGGTGTGGGGATTAGGTTTCCCAGTTGTTAGAGTTCTCCGTTATATAGTCTTTCAAATCAGGGTTTGCAATCAATGTTAGCTTGGTAACAAAGCATTCAATATTAACCGTTAGATGAAAACCTGATTAGATTCGAGCTAATATCTTTCAACCGTTGGATCGAAAACTTAGCTTGTTACACACAAATGAAATGCACGATTTTAGGTTTGTGTAACCGTACCCAAACATGTACATTTGTTGGTTCAACAATAGTTAACCAAATGTTTAGCCATATGAGCACTTTCATATAAACCATATTCTTCTTCACCATAACTAGTTCAAATGACTCAAATGAACTAGTTAGAGAGTTTTTCCTGAAAATGGATTTGACGAAAAATGTTTTGTGAATAACAACTATATAACGTCCTCTAAGAATGTTTCAATGATTGAAATGAGAGTTTAGATTATATAACCGTTGTTGGATATAAACATTGTGTGGTAACACATATATGTATAAGTCCTTATTCCTTGAACCAAAGTATGCGTACTTTGATGATCAGGAAAACCAGAACAGAGTCCGCGAACCCAGTCCGCGAACTGTCGGAGGTTCTCTTCCCGAGAAAATCTGTTGTAGTTTGTAAACCTTTTACAAACTTATTCCGGGTACTTAAGTCCGCGTACTTAAGTTGGTTATTTCTAAAAACGATTATTCTTTAACTTATACTTATATAAACTAAGGAATTCAAGCTTGTTGATTAGTGCATAATTCATATGATTTTAGTGTCCATTCTGTACTTGCTTTAGCTATTATTCTTGCATATTTTCGTATTATTACTCTTGTTTTCTCTTATTTGCCTCTATTAGGTGAGTCATCCAAAAAGGAGCAACAAAGTGTTGAAAATATCTAAGAATATAAGTATTCCAAGAATCCAAGTGCCCAAGTCCAAGAGAAGTGGAAGAAGCGCGACGAAAAGGAGCAAAACGCTCAAAATCAAGACTCAGGCAAAATACCGATCTTAACTCATTCAAATTAAGGATTTATCATCACTATCTTGAAGATAATTTAAATTTAAAAATAATTCAAAAAGAATGAGGTCATTCCGAGTTCGAATGAAGAAGTTGTGGCCAAAACAGTTTTCATCAAATACCGAAGACAGTGAAGTCCGCGAACTAAGTTCGCATACCGGGTTCGCAGACTTAATTCCGAAAATTTATGCTGGATTTTGAAGTTCGGGGACTGGGTTCGCGCACTTAGCAAATGAGAAACGTGTATTCACACCTTGGAAGACCTAAGGGCACGTTTGGTTTCGTTATGTTGTGTTTTCGGGTCGGGTTCTTGAACCAAACTAAATACTTGGAGACCAAGCAATGTAAACCTATAAAAAGGTATTAGGTTATGTAAAAGAAGTTCAATAATCGATCTCATATCACAAGTTCTACATCAAAACCTAGGGTTTACCCCTTTAGGGGGAAACCACCATCATTCATCTTATTTGTAATATGAGTATCTAAATCCTTTGTTGATTAAGGATGAATTCAATATTCTAAGCGTGAAGCTTTATTAGTAATACAAACCTATTGAGAGTTTTTATCATCATCGTCTGTTTTCATTATTTCTAAGGTTTATGATTGATTTATTAGATTGTTTGGATTGCACGCTAGATTAATCTATTGATCATTCTATTACTAGCAGTGGGATCGGATATCCGTGTAATTATTGAATAACCCTTACACAAGTAGAGAACGTGAGACCTCGTAGAGGGATTCTATGGAGCAATCATGTGTGAAGACAACACTAGTAAGTGGACCTTGAGCTAAGAATCTAACTGCTAGGATTAACCTAAGTTCACATAACTTAAGGCTTCTGATTGGGTTACACCTTGAGTGCGCTGCTACTTGGTGGTTCAGTTGGATAAAACTTGATATGCGAGCACTTCAGGGTCAAGTTACACAAGGATATTTTGGGATAACACTGCTCTAGCTGTTATTCTATGGTTGGTGATGAATGGTTCTTATGAACGATAGATAAGTATTCTAATCCTGTTAACGCTTGGTAACGGCGAAGGATTCCTTGATCATCCCTTTCTTCTTAGTGTCTTTATATTTATCTTACAACCAAAACCCCCTTTGTTATTTACTTTATCTTTCTAATACAAATAACCTATCAATTACACAGCTTTCTGTGGGAACGATCTCTTACTACCACTATATTACCAGTTAATTAGTGGAAAATATATTTACTAATTTTTGAGCCTACGACATCCCATACAAATTTTGGCGCCGATGCCGGGGAGCAGTTTCTAATTGATTTGTTATTTGTTTAGCTTGTTTTTGTTTTTTTTGTTTTGATTTTCTATTTCTTGTGAGTCGTCATGTTTCCTTACGGAAATAACATGTACGTAGCACAAGATCAATCATATAATAGTGGTAATCAATATGGTTTTCAATCTCATTCGTATGACAACTACCAACCATCCTATGGGTATAATCAAAACCAATCTTTTGGTTAAGATCATTATCCCACGGAACCTTATGGATATTTTCATACATGTCAACAACCTTATGACGGGCATGTAAGTGAATAATCACAAGGATAGGAGGATAGTTATGCTTCTAATCCTATTTCTACAAGTGTTGCAAAACAAATGTGTACCAAGATGGAAGATCTTCGTGTGCAAATAGACAATTATTATGAAGGACTAGAGCAACGTCAACAAAGTGTTGATCAATCACTCCAAGAACTTCAAGAGGTTATTAACAACTTAAGGAGATACATGAATCAACTTAAGGAGGAAATGGAGAAATATGAGCAACCTTTGGAAAGTTCGTGTAATAGTGATGAAGTTATTCCAGCTCCGGATCTTAATAATGATCATTCGCCTATCCAAAATGAGGAGCCTTGGTATGACTGAACCATTGTTATGAATGGTGTGACATACTCGAATGCATATCAACGTTACAATGAACATCCATATTACAATGTTTTTAGGCCGGTTGATTTGCAAGAAGTAGACCCGATTTTATTTTCGTCGGAGACTCATACGGAAGACCCTAGTATTTGCACCAATGAACTAGAATTTTTAGGGGAAGATTCCGAATCCGATGACGAGATTGAAGAAATGGAGATTGAGAATGAAACCAAATTGATCAATTACGTGGAAGACCCAATTGAGCTAGACAGCATAGTTTGATAGAGGACCACGATATAGTTGAGGTAAATAATTCACTGTTAATTACGAATGAGGATCCGAAACAAGGTTTATCTAGTCTTTTGCTTAATTCTTTATCTATTGATCCTTTCCATCCAATTAAAGTAGATTCTCAAAGAGTTGTTAACCTAATTTCTAAGAAAATACCTCACATAGGATTGGAGTTGTGTGCTTCAAAAATTTTAACAGATTATTTTGCTTCTAAGTATCCACCACTTGATGTGTTTGATTCGAGTATTGTGCAGGTTCACCAAGCTGAGGAACCTATTGAAGTTCCCGAATTCTATGTTCTCTATCAACTTCCGAGTGTAGAAAGGACTAAGTGTGGGAGAAACTTCAATAAATTGATAGATTCGATATTTATTTCTTGTGCTAATGTTTTTTTGAAGCTGTTATTTGAATTGCAGATTGTTATTTGGAAGGATTACCAAATTTTCAGATTACTGGTGTACGGACGATAACAATAACGTCGGGCTGACGATGTTAAACCAAGCGCTTAATGGGAGGAAACCCATAGGTTTTGTATCTCTATCCTTTTTTTTTAGTTTTCTTAGTTTTTCATATCATATATTTCATTCGCATCTTAGATTTTACAAAGTCATGTATCTATAATGAAAGTTTTGACAAATTCTCGTCAGAAAACTCTGACTGCGCACTTGTCACCAAATTTGATCTTGAGACTTCATACGAAGTCCTATTTGAGTGGTTGACCCCAACTTTTAAATATAACAGACATACCTTTATTTTCCAAAAAGAAAATTTGAATTCGGAGTTTGATAAGTTGGAGCGATAGGCCTGGACATTTGAGTTTCGGAATTTTTCCAGAACTTTTTCAGATTGCATGTCAGTCAGTCCGGAGGACATAAAAGTCAGACCATTTATCAAAACACTGTGAAATGTTTACAAGTTATAGAAAAGACATAGGCAAACAACTTTGGTTTAGGATGTTTTTCCTGGTTCCCTACCCACTTATACAGGTTTTGAGTTTTTCAGGGTTGTTATGTCAGAAATCAGAATTTTCGGTTTTGAACATTGAGGACAATGTTGAGTTTAAGTGTGGGGGAGTAGTTAAGCATATTTGGATTGCGTAAAAAATAAATAAAAAATAATCATACTCTTTTATTTCTTGCATACTTAAGACTACATCTTTTGGAGTTAATTTTGAGCTATTTAGAATGACACTCTAAACCTTTTTAAGGTTGAAACAGTTTTTACGGCTATAGATTAAGTTCCATTTATTTCAATCCTTAAATATATACGTTCATAATTGAATGAGAAACTAAGCTATGGTAGTCGTTTGAAAGATTTATTCTCGCAATTAATCATTACTGAATCACTTTCTTTTTATTTTTGCAGTTATATGTTTCTCTAAAGTGATTTGCTGGAATCCTGATACTGCCATGGATGTTGTAGCAAGGTAATCATTGGTTGAGTTATTTAAAAGCTCCATAAGACTATTGTCTTACACTCATAAATAATGAGCCGGAAAAAAAATAGAAAAATAAATAAAAATAAAGAAATAAATAAATTAGGCTCCTCTTCATTTATCGACAACTAATAAATGATAGGTCCGGAATTTCGGACTAATCATAGTCGATGAAAACAAAAACCATATCATCATTATATAGAAAGTTAGAATGACTATTGATGAGGTTCTTGACACTTCGATAGCAGTATGTGTGAAACGTTGTCCCCGTCTCTGTCGCCTAAGCAAGCATGGAACACAGGATCCAAGGCAACTATCACATACTTGCTGAAAAGGAACATGCACTTAGAGTATCTAATCATGTGGTCGAGTTAAATGGGTGATTCTCTCAACTATTGTGCTATAAATAAAGATCCTTTGACGACATTCATACAAGTATTGTGGGTAACATCTTTCACTTAAGTCCACATTTACACACTTCACTTTTCTATTTCCATTTTCTTATCTATCCATGTGATTTCAGTATGCGAGTGTTGTGACAAAAGTTGCAACAAGTACGATGACTATCTTACTAGAGTTTTGCAATCAGGTTGAATGTCATAAGTAAGTAATTGCTTGTGTGTGCGGATTGAAATGTATGTGGGATGTTTGTGGCTAAAGAACTTATGCAAGCTAATTATTTGGCTTACTAATTTGTGTCTATCCTTAGTAGTTCTTCCAAATAGAGAAATTGGAGTAGGTTTTGTGGGTTCTTGTAAGCCCTCACGAGACTATAACTCGTCCACTAGGGACACCTAGAGGTTTAAAGGCCTGTTATTCATGCTAAGATTAACTGTATCCTCAATGAGATGAAGTTGTAATATTTAGGATTAGTTTTATTTGGTTTACTCGAGGACTAGAAAAATCTAAGTGTGGGGGAATTTGATAAGTGCATAATTCATATGATTTTAGTGTCCATTCCATACTTGCTTTAGCTATTATTCTTGCATATTTTCGTATTATTGCTCTTGTTTTCTCTTATTTGCCTCTAATAGGTGAATCATCCAAAAAGGAGCTACAAAGTGCTGAAAATATCTAAGAATAGAAGTATTCCAAGAATCCAAGTGCTCAAGTCCAAGAGAAGTGGAAGAAGTGCGACGAAAAGGAGCAAAACCCTCAAAATCAAGACTCAGGACAAAGACCAATATTAACTCATTCAAATTAAGGATTTATCATCACCATATTGAATATAATTTAAAGATAAAAATAATTCAAAAATAATGAGGTCATTCCGAGTTTGTATGAAGAAGTTGTGTTCAAAACAGTTTTCATCAAATACCGAAGACAGTGAAGTCAGCGAACTAGGTTCGCAAACTTAATTCCGAAAATTTCTGCTGGATTTTGAAGTTTGCGGACTGGTTTCGCGCACTTAGCAAATGGGAAATGTGTATTCACACCTTGGAATACCTAAGGGCACGTTTGGTTTCGTTATGTCGTGTTTTCGGGTCGGGTTCTTGAACCGAACTAAATACTTGGAGACCAAACAATGTAAACCTAAAAAAAGGTATTAGGTTATGTAAAAGAAGTTCAATCATCGATCTCATATCACAAGTTCTACATCAAAACCTAGGGTTTACCCCTTTAGGGGGAAACCATCATCATTTATCTTATTTGTAATATAAGTAGCTAAATCCGTTGTTGATTAAGGATGAATTCAATGTTCTAAGCGTGAAGCTTTATTAATAATACAAATATATTGAGAGTTTTTATCATCATCGTTTGTTTTCATTATTTATAGGGTTTATGATTGATTTATTAGATTATTTGGAGTGCACGCTATATTAATCTATTGATCATTCTATTGCTAGCAATGGGTTAAGATATCCGTGTAATTGTTGAATAACCCTTACACAAGTAGAGAACGTGAGACCTCGTAGAGGTATTCTATGGAGCAATCATGTGTGAAGACAACACTAGTAAGTGGACCTTGCGCTAAGAGTCTAACTGCTAGGATTAACCTAAGTTCACATAACTTAAGGCTTCTGATTGGGTTACACCTTGAGTGCACTACTACTTGGTGATTCAGTTGGATAAAACCCTATATGCGAGCGCTTTGGTGTCAAGTTACACAAGGAGCTTCGGGGGATAACACTGCTCTAGCTGTTATTCTATGGTTGGTGATGAATGGTTCTTACGAACGATAGATAAGTATTCTAATCCTGTTAATGCTTGGTAACGGCGAAGGATTCCTTGATCATCCCTCTCTTCTTATTGTATTTATATTTATCTTACAAACAAAACCACCTTTGTTATTTACTTTATCTTGCTAATACAAAAAAACATATCAATTACATAGCTCTCTGTAGGAACGATCTCTTACTACCACTATATTACCAGTTAATTAGTGGGAAATATATTTATTAATTTTTTGAGCCTACGACAGCCCATACATTTGCAAACCGTGGCTATAAAGTTCATGAATCTATTCGAGTCAATTAAATATTTTTTGCGTTGATTGTGTCTTGTATATTACTATAAGATCTAAGCAATTGAACAACTGTATAACTAGTTCATTTGAGTCATTTGAACTAGTTATGGTAAAGAAGAATATGGTTAATATGAAAGTGCTCATATGGATAACCATTTGGTTAACTATTTTTGAACCAACAAATGTACTTGTTTGGGTACGGTTACACAAAACTAAAATCGTGCATTGCTTTTGTGTGCAACAAGCTAAGTTTTCGATCTAACGGTTGAAAGATATTAGCTTGAATCTAATCAGGTTTTCATCTAACGGTGAATATTGAATGCTTTGTTACTAAGCTAACATTGATTGAAAACCCTGATTTTAAAGACTATATAAGGGATAACTCTAGCAACTAGGAAACCTAATCCCACACCTCCTGTGTGATACTAGTTGTATTATCTAGAGTCGATTCTCCTTTAAACTTAGGTTTCTTCGAGACTTGTAGGTTAACGACTTGAAGACTTCATTGGGATTGTGAAGCCAGGCTGATACTACTTTCCTGTAGTTGTGTGATCTGATCTTGCTGATTCTATCGTGTTGAGTACAACCGTAACGACTGGATTGAGATTTATATCTCCGATAGGCAAGATATAAAAGTAATCACAAACATCTTCGTCTCATCGTTTGTGATTCCACAATATCTTCTTTCACCGCGTCGATTAAGATTATTGTGAGGTGATTGATAATACTGAGCTGTTCTTCGGGAACATAAGTCTGGTTTATCAATTGGTTCTTGTTCACCTTAATTTATCAAAAGACGGAACAAAACTCGTAGGTATTTCTTTGGGAGACATATTTATCTATTACCGTAGACTTTTCTGTGTGATACAGATTTTTTTATTAAAGTCTTCGACTTTGGGTCGTAGCCACTATTAGTTGTGGGTGAGATCAGCTAAGGGAATCAAGTGCTTAGTATCCTACTGAGATCAGATACGTAAGGAGCGCAACTGTACCTTGGATCAGTGTGAGATTTATTGGGGTTCAATTACAGCCCAGACCGAAGTTAGTTTTTAGTAGGCTAGTATCTGTAGCTGCTTAATACAGTGTGTGTTCAATCTGGACTAGGTCCCGAGGTTTTTCTGCATTTGCGGTTTCCTTGTTAACAAATCTTCTGGTGTCTATGTTATTTCTTTTCCGCATTATATTTTGTTATATAATTGAAATATCACAGGTTGTGCATTTGAATCAATCAATTAGAATATCCAACCTTTGGTTGTTGATTTACATTGATTGATACTTGAACATTGGTCTTTGGTACCGTTCAAGCAATTTCTCTTGTATTCAATTAGACTCGCAGATTTATATTTTCTTGAGTAAGTATTGAATCGAGAAAGAGATATATAACTCTTTGATATGTTTTATTAAGATTGAGTCTAGTTGATTATCTTGAAAATATATTGGAGTTAGTCCATACAGATTTCTAAGCAAAATATTGGGTGAGGTTGTTGTACCCCCACTTTTTCAATTGGTATCAGAGCAGGCAAACACGTTTAAAGACCTTACAAGTATGTGTTTGTAGCGATCTGACTTTATGGACAAGAATTCTATCTCCATAAATGTACCGCCAGTCTTCGATGGATCGAACTGCCTATGGTGGAAATTGATATGCGTGCTTTTCTTCAAGCTCGTGATTTTCAAACATGGGTAAGAGTTATTAATGGATATGAACCTCCGGTTAATACATAAGGCGATGTAACTATGACGAAGGATATTGGTAGATATACTCCAGAAAAAGTTCTTGCTGCAAAGCAAAATTCTGACAGATTGAATGCTATCTTACATGCCATTACCCCAGATCTTCAGCACCATGTGACTATGTGCACAAAGTCTAAGGAAGCTTGGGATATCTTAGAAACCGTATTTGAAGGAAATACCAATGATAAAGAAGCTAGGCTTCAAAACCTAAGTTCTGATTGGGAAAACCTTCGTATGGCAGATGAAGAAACATTTGATGAGTTTAATCACAAAGTGTCTGAAATTGTTAATGCATCTTTTGGATTGGGTAAGACTATTCCTGAAAAGGACATTGTGATGAAAATTCTCAGATCATTGCCATCTAGATACGATTCTAAGAAGCATGCCATCGTTAAAGGAAATAATCTCGCAACTCTTTCCAGAAATACTCTGGTTGGGAAGCTAAAGATCTTTGATCATGAGCATACGTCCAAGTCTAGCAAGGATGTTGCTTTCAGAGCACTAAAGAACACTAAATTACTTAATAAAAGTAAAAGTGTTTATATCTCTGAAGATAATCTTTCTGAGGATGGTTCATCATATGGATATCTTGACAAGTCAGTCTCGTTGATCACAATAAAGTTTAGGGATCTTCTTTTGAAGAGAAGTAAACGGTTTTCCAGAGATAAATCCAAGTCGTCAGATAAACCTCATAATCGTTTTCCTCCTAAAAATAGGGATAATGATGAAACTGGTGACGAGGATATGCCTCAGTGCTTTAAGTGTAAAGATTTTGGTCATTTTGCAAATGAGTGTCCAAATCGAAAGAAATACACTGGGAACAAAGGTCTTGTTGCAACTCTTGATGAAATGTCTGACAATTATGATTATAATGAAGATGAAAAATCAAGTGTTGCACTTCTTTGTGAAAACATTGATTTGGATAACTGTCGCAATACATACATCAATCTTGATATTCTTCTAGAAGAAATCTCAACCAATCTGGAAGATGAAATTGACCTTTCTATTGGAAACTCTGTGTATAATGTTTCAGGTTCTACTATGTGTCTAGCAGCTTGCACATCTCAGATGCATGAATTATATCCAAGATTGACGTGCTCATATTGTTCACTCAATGTTCATGAACTATCAAAGTGTTACAAGTACAAACACAAATTGGGGCATGTCAACAAACTTCAACGAAGAGAAAATCGATTAGAAAACAAGCTTAAACTCGCTCAGAAAACCGCTGATGTATGTAAGATTTTATCTTCGTCTAAGAAGTTAGTTTCCAAGAAAAAAACAATATCATTAGAGAAGAAAGTATGGTCAAATCATTTTGATAGACAGAGGTATGTGGATTCCTCTCAAGAGGAACATGGTGGACAAATTGTTGTTCACCACAACACAACTTGATTGTGTTGATTTGTAAATCTTTTCTCATGTGCCTGATCTAAAGAGACAAGATTGTGTACCTCTCAGGATTTAGGAGAAGTTTGTTCTCTTCTTTTCTTAGTGTTTTTGGAATTCTATGTCTATCAATAAAAGGAGGGTTATTCTCGAAAATTCTACTCTCTCTAGGGTTCAGAGTTGTGCGTGCACGAACCTGTTAAAAAGGTCGCGTAACCCTACATTCCTTTTTTCTTCCCTGAAACTTCTTTTATCTTAAGACTACTTGTTGAGATTGTGATTTCCTCTCACAAACCCATACGTTTATGGATACTCCAAGCATCATGTCTTCTGATGGAAAAGATGTTAATATGATTGTCAAGACATCAATCATGAAGGAAAAAGAAAAATCTCTGTTATCTCCGACATTGAAAATAAAAATAAGGAATGTGAGGAAGCCAAGAGTTGTTCCTTCAAATTCTCAGAAGTTTTTTGATGTTCTTGAAGTATTGACGGAGATGCGTAAGGAGATTCAACAAATAAAGACTTTTGTGTTCAAGACTTATAAGATTCAGAAGGCCCTGGTTCGACATCAGTCAAGAAGGTTTATTGATATTAACTCCTATGTTCATGAACCTTATGTCCCAATGGCTGCTGACGACAAGGAGTTCGGGGACGATAAAGAATTCTTCAAAGTTCTTAGTGTATAGTAAATCTTCTTATGAGAATTTTATTCTTTTTTTGTTTAGAAGAATAACTAGAGTTTGGAATGGACATTATTGTGATTACACATGGCTATGTCCAACGTTTTCATCTTCATGTTTTTAGGTTTATTTATTTAAATTCTAAAATTGTTTGGAAGATGATTTTTGCAGTATTAATCTTTATCGTTTTATATATTGCAATTTGTTATGGGATATATGTGTCTGCGTCCGTGAACTATGATTGTCCCATACCTTGTCAAAAGTTAAGTCTTTCTTATGTCGATATGCATGTATTGATAAAAGAATGAATGAACTTTTGACATTACAAAAGTTTGAAGCCTATTATGTCATTATTGATAGAAGATAGGATGAAATTTTGTTTGCAAGGATTAGTCTATTGTATGCCATTGTGCAAATGGTGATGGAAAATATAATGAATCCTTGTCTATACCGCAGTATTGATCTTCCCTGATCCATATTTTATGTATATACTGTGTGGCTCCGTAAGTTTTCTTATGTTGAGCATTTCCGATTAGATTAATCATGGGGTCTCTTGTGGTTAATTTAATTGAGTATTATTTGGATTCAAATTCATATACGTATGTGATTTGTTATGTCCAAAGAAATCCTTCTTTTCTCTTGAAATTAAGGTCGCTCTTGTTGTTCTTTCAGGAATGACATATTATGGGGGAGAATTCTTAATTGAACTTGTGCCTAATTGCCAAATCTTTGTGGGGAGTGCGGCTGTGGAATATTATAAGAGTTATCTTGTATCTTTATAAACTCTTTGATGAAATAATTTATCTTCGGCTTTTGATTGCATCTAAATTAGTTGATATCTGCTTGCTTTTGGTCATGAAATGTCTCTTTGGAAATTTCATTAGGATCCCGTTTTCGTACCTTTGCCAATTTTATTGACAAAAAGGGGGAGAATTAATGTGTAGTTCGCACTACAAATACATATAGTTTTCGGATCATTATGTAAGGGGGAGTGGTTTCCATGTGAGGTGGAGTATTGACTAAAGGGGAGTGATACATATCACCATAGTATTGTTGTCGAAGTTGTGATACAATTGAACTTTGATGTTGTATAATAATACTATGACACTGTATAACAATGATTGAGAATTCTTGTTTTTTCATTGTTATAGCTACGAATTCTCAACAACGATGATGCTAAACTTACAACCTTTGGAATCATTGGAGTACTTGGTAGTGATGAAGATTTCGAGTAATGTTGAAGATAAGGCATGTGGAATACGAGCTACAAAATTTTATTTATTTATTTTTGTATTCCATATGTATTAATAGTTTTGTCACTAAAATTGGAAAATGGGGAGATTGTTAGAGCACTTCTCGGTCGAACTCGCATGCGTTGCTATCTCAAGCATGTTTTTCAATTTTAGTGATCAAAACTATAAGTCTTGATTTCTAGTCTACTATAGCTAAGTCTCGGACTAGGATAGAAAATTTAGTTGAGCTCAAGAACTCCATGGCGATCATCATAAAAGACGAAGAACTACTCAAGGAACTGGTGAAACTTCATCGACTAAAAGGTATGTGGAGACTTGAACTTATCTATCACTCAAAAGTCTATCTACTCTATCTCCTATCTTGAGATAAAAGTCGTTTTGCTATATAGACTTTGATTATACACATTTGTTATTTCGAGCCGAGTTTATCTCGCCTATCTTCGCTTCGGCCAAGTTCATCTTTACTAGTGACGAAAGTCATTTTAAGTTTCAATCACTTGAAAATGGCTTTGACGAAAAATGGTTTGTGAATAACGACTATATAACGTCCTATAGGAATGTTTCAATGATTGAAATGAGAGTTTAGATTATATAAGTATATAAGCATTGTGTGGTAACACATATATGTATAAGTCCTTGTTCCTTGAACCAAAGTATGTGTACTTTGTTGATCAGGAAAAC
The DNA here is from genome assembly GCF_003573695.1 of Papaver somniferum. Taxonomy (NCBI): domain Eukaryota; kingdom Viridiplantae; phylum Streptophyta; class Magnoliopsida; order Ranunculales; family Papaveraceae; genus Papaver; species Papaver somniferum. The sequence continues at coordinate 49,466 of NW_020626041.1, forward strand.
CGGAACAGAGTCCGCGAACCCAGTTCACGAACTGTCGGATGTTCTCTTCCCGAGAAAATATGTTGGAGTTTGTAAACCTTTTACAAACTTATTCCGAGTACTTAAGTCCGCGTACTTAAGTTGGTTATTTCTAAAAACGATTATTCGTGAACTTATACTTATTTAAACTAAGGAATGCATGTTTTCAAACCGTGGCTATAAAGTTCATGAATCTATTCGAGTGAATCAAATCGTTTTTTCTTCGATTGTGTCTTGTATATTTCTATACGATCTAAGCAATTGACAAACTGTTTAACTAGTTCATTTGAGTCATTTGAACTAGTTATGGTAAAGAAGAATATGGTTGATATCAAAGTGCTCATATGGATAACCATTTGGTTAAATATTGTTGAACCAACAAATGTACATGTTTGGGTACGGTTACACAAACCTAAAATCGTGCATTTCATTTGTGTGTAACAAGCTAAGTTTTCGATATAACGGTTGAAAGATATTAGCTTGAATTTAATGAGGTTTTCATCTAACGGTGAATATTGAATGCTTTGTTACTAAGCTAACATTGATTGCAAACCCTTATTTGAAATACTGTATAAGGGAGAACTCTAGCAACTAGGAAACCTAATCCCCAAACCTCCTGTGTGATATTAGTTGTATCAGCGAGAGTCGATTATCCTTTAACCTTAGGTTTCTTCGAGACCCTGTAGGTTAACGACTTGAAGACTTCATTGGGATTTTGAAGCCATACTGATACTACTTTCTTGTAGTTGTGTGATCTGATCTTGTTGACTTTATCGTGTTGAGTACAATCGTAACGATTGGATTGAGATTGATATCTCCGATAGGCAAGATATAAAAGTAATCACAAACATATTCGTTTCATCGTTTGTGATTCCACAATATCTTCTTTCGACGCGTCGATTAAGATTATTGTGAGGTGATTGATAATACTGAGATGTTCTTCGGGAACATAAGTCTGGTTTATCAATTGGTTCTTGTTCACCTTGATTTATCAAAAGACGTAACAAAACTCGTAGGTATTTCTATGGGAGACAGATTTATCTATTACCGTAGACTTTTCTGTGTGATACAGATTTGTTTATTAAAGTCTTCGACTTTGGGTCATAGAAACTCTTAGTTGTGGGTGAGATCATCTAAGGGAATCAAGTATGTAGTATCCTGCTGGGATCAGAGACGTAAGGAGCGCAATTGTACCTTGGATCAGTGTGGGATTGATTGGGGTTCAACTACAATCCAGACCGAAGTTAGTTTTTATTAGGCTAGTGTCTATAGCGGCTTAATACAGTGTGTGTTCAATCTGGACTAGGTCCCGGGGTTTTTCTACATTTGTGGTTTCCTCGTTAACAAAACTTCTGTTGTCTATGTTATTTATTTTCCGCGTTATATTTTGTTATATAATTGAAATATCACATGTTGTGCATTTGAATCAATCAATTAGAATATCCAAACTTTGGTTGTTTATTTACATTGATTGATACTTGAACATTGGTCTTTGGTACCGTTCAAGCAATTTCTCTTGTATTCAATTAGACTCGCATATTTCTATTTGCTTGAGTAAGTATTGAATCGAGAAAGAGAGATATAACTCTTTGATATATTTTATTAAGATTGAGTCTAGTTTATTATCTTGAAAATATATTGGAGTTAGTCCATACAGATTTCTAAGCGAAATATTGGGTGAGGTTGTTGTACCCCCACTTTTTCAGGTTCCAAGGCCGAGAAGTTTGACTTAAGCTCTCCAATATCGGAGAGGATCTGTAATTGCTATAAGGGCTCCATGGGTATGTCCGAGGTTGGGACTGACACATCGCCCGAGCGCCTTGCTTCATTTGTCTATGCTATGTAAGTATCGATTTCTTCTCGGCTCTTAGCATTCTTGGCTCTTTTATTCTTCTCCTTTGGGTAATTAACTCTATTCTCCCCATTTTGTACATCCATCTTGTAACAATATTTTGCCTCGACTAAGTCCCCGATGATCTCTGGGATCCCATTGGGTGTTGGGAACCTTAGTCTCTGATGATAAGTTGAGGCGACTCCTTTAATTCCATGGACCCAAGATCTCCCAACAATAGCAGTGTAGGGTGAAAGTACATCCACCACGAAAAATGTAGTCAGGGTTAGGATTTATCACACACGTATTTCTAAAGTTACATCGCCTCTTGGGCGAGTTGATGAGCCATTAAATCCAAATATATGATATCTGGATGGCACTAGACACTCGTCACTTAGACCCATTTGTTTGAATGTTTCATAGAATAGGATTTCGACGGAACTTCCTCCGTCAATTAGTATTTTAGGCATTGGCCATGGTAATTCCTTTGGTTTTTCCTCCTCGTCCTCGTGCTTTGGGAGCGTGATGGCCATCGTGACCACTAGGGGATCGTTGTGGTTCATTCCACCGTCTGGTGCCTCGAAGGCTGAAAAGCTGATAAGATGTTTCATCCATTCCTCCATGGGAGGTTCCTTTCTTACAATAAAAAATGTGTTACCTTCAAAGTTTCGTTTATGAATTCGCCCTGTAATATTTCCTTCTGGTATGGGGTTGTAATAGACGAATAGGATATCGTGTTGCATCCAAAGTACTATGCTTCGCGTGGGATTTCCACACGATATACGGGTGGTGATGGTGTTTTTACAGTGGTTGTAGAAGTGGTAAGTAATGGTTCGTTCAAGACTTGTGAAAACAACTTTTTTAGACTTAATTTTTATAAATAAAAATAACAAACTCGAATAAAAAGTTTTGTGAGAATTATGGAGAGACTGGGGCTAGTATTCCGCTATTTACCAATTCCAAAGTGATACTGATCATGCAATTCCACACGTTCAAATTGATTCTCAACTCTTGCAAAAGTAGATTTTTAGAAACAACAAATGTTAATCCAAAGCATGAGACATCAAAACCCTAGGCTAAGCATGTTCCATCAAAAGAAAATACAATTGTTTAACAAAAATCATAAAATCTATTTTCAATATAGGCAAATAATCATAAATGAAAATTGCACAAATTAAATAATTAAGAATTACCACTTTTTCATTAGAAAGATGGCTTCCTATGTCGCCCCAAGGATTGGGTCTAGCTCATCATGATGGAAACACGCTCAAAGTATGATTTCATTGCTCAAAATGTGCTTACAAGGATGAAAATATATGAAAACAGAGATTCATAACACTTATAATTGTTACAAGTGACACTGTTACAGAACGGTACTAAGAAACTGTCGCTGACACTGTAGCGTTGCGACCCTCTATTGGTTGTCGTTGTCACTGTTGATAAACGAAATTTATATTGGGTCTAAAGTTCTTCGTGTTATTCACTACACCAGCAGAAAAACTCGTCTCTGCAACTCTGGTTTTCTCGGCTCTATTCTACTCCCTAACTCTGCATCCTCCTTTTAATAACCCTCAGCACCCTTTATATACTCTCGAGAATAAAAAATACTTGCCAATAACTCTGGATAATCTTCATTACTCGATAATATTCTTCACTGCCAGTCACGGGATTTCTTCCTCTTTTACAGCTTCTCACGCGTCTGTAGCCATCCAACATACTATTATTTGTCTTCTACACGTTTCTGCTCCAGTTTAGCACACTCCAAACACGTCTAAATCTTGTGCCATCCCGTGATAACCTCTTCCGAGAATAAACTCCCCTGTTTTGTTCTCGCGGAATATCCAGCCAAACTGGATCGAACCAAAGGCCTTTACCAAGCCTGATAAGCCCAATAACGTCATCCCAAAGAGTTTCAGCCGTTTAGTCTCTTTGATTCCTGTCCAAAATGCGAATCCTAAATCTGGCATAGCCTGTGAGCTTTTCCCTCCAAAAATGGATTTTTGAAATGATGAAGACGGTGTCCCCCTAACCAAACGGGGGGTGCAAATAGCAGGAGCCCAACTGAGGTGCCCCTTATCCAGAATGAAGGTGCCTTTAGTACTTTTCTCCGGGGGTCCAAATAGCACTTTTCGAGCAACTTTTTCCACACAAGTGTATTTCTCCAAAAACACCTACAAACACACAAAATATCAAAATTAGTACAAGAATCGAGTTCCAACAATACAGAAATTGAGGACAACCTAGACACAAGAATGTGTCTATCAAATACCCCAAAACTTATTATTTGCTAGTCCTCGAGCAAATCTAATCTAGAAAATAAAATGACTACACTTAGCACGTGCAGCAAGCCGTTAAACCGCCAGGTGGCCCTAGCGGCGGAGTGTTGTCTCCGGAGGGTTTACCAGAGGTGTACCCACAAAACCTTTACTCCAGACCCTAGCTATCTACGCAGAACCTTGGAAGGTACTAAAAAATCTCCTAGGTTGGCATACTCTCATTGACTACAGGAGGAAGTACCCTGATGCGAAATTCTAATTGATGTACACGAGTTTGCACTCATCATACTAAAATTCATATATAAGCGACAGAGCTCTACTCAGATAGTTTTTGTACATCATAACCGGAGTCAACCAATCACATGGAAAGATTAAGAAGATGGATAAAAAGAAAAAAATCGATGGTTTAAAGTGAACGGTGTTCCCATATCTGTATGAAGGCCTCTGCCAAGATGAACCTATCCTAATGGACTGAGATACCGGTCTGACTAATATCAACACACTGGCATATGCAAGGGAACCAGTGGTCGATAAACCTAACTATATGTCAACACAACTGGCATATACAAGGGCACCAGTGGTCGACTTTATTGAATTTATTCCGGTTGGTCTGATGGTCCGTTCTCTTTTTTTTTTTGTATCTCAATCACTCTATTTCACCCTAGTAACGGTAACAACTTGAATCTTGTGCCCCACCAAATAACTTAAAAAATAAAAACATAAGGATTAGGATTCAACGAGATATGGCGAAACTACCATGTTTTTTTTTTAATTCTAACATCTGAGCTATGTGCTTTTATGAATAGACTCTTTATATGTTTCCATCTAATCAGATTGGTTCCTCAACTCCTACAACCAAGATGTTCCCATCCACTTAGATTGGTTAACCTTAATAAGCATAAATTTCTAGGCTCTGGAGTTTATTTATCGCAACTAAAAGCTAACAAAAAGTTTCTTCCCCACCCCCAAACTTAAATCTAACATTGTCCTCAATGTTCTAAAGATGAAATTAAAAGCATGAACAAGGAGAAACTGTTACCACTTGATGAATGGAAAAATAAATAAGGAAGGATATTACCGTAAGCATGAGCGTGGGTGCCTCCCATAAAATGCTAAATTTAAAGTCTTTAGATGGACATCAAATACCTCAAAAAGGATTTTCACCTTCCAAAGTCATATACCAATATCCGAAATAGTTACGGGTCATCAGAACCAAATAGAGCAGACACAAAAGAAAGACTACTATCTTGGATTTAAAAAATGAGCTGACGGAGCATAACTTGATCTAGGGATTTCATCAAGGCAACTAGATTTATCTGGGGTGTCTCTTTGGGATTTATATAAGTGTCTAGGAAAACAGGTTCAACCGAATGACATGTCTCTAAGAGTTGGGTTTCTTCATGGACAGTATCTGGAGGATCGGGTAGCAGAGTTTGAAGAAACTCAAGTAGTATCTTAGACGCACAAAGCTCGAGTTCCAAGTTAGGGACTTCAATTAGGGATACATGACGATCACTAGAGTCATCATTACACCCAAACTTAGGGTGAACAATATCCTCAAATGGACCAAAATCTATGGGATGGGTTCTGGTAGGCTTCTAAAAGGTCCTAAAAATTATCCCCGGCCAAAAACTTGGTGGGCCCGGAGATATGTATAAAATTAAGCGAAGAAACGCGGGCCTACAGTAATACCGCAAGTGCACGGTCGTCAGTTGTAGCTCGTGCAAGTACGGGTCGATCCACAGAGACTGGGTGTGTTTTGGAGTTTTCTAGCTATTTTGGGTTCCTAAATTGCTAATGTTGGGCTTTGAATACCCTTTGAGTAAATTGGGCCTAATGGGTTTGTTTTTAACAATGAAATGAACTGAGTTTGGGCTCAGTTGGTCTTTGAAGTGTAAATGGGCTTAGGCCTTAAACTTAGGCTTGGGCTGAACTGGGCCTTTTCTTGTTCTGAACCTATTTCTGGGCCTTAATGAACTAAACCTTGGGATTTGTACCTTTGGAATTGCACTGGGCCTTGGGCTTTAAACCTTTGGTTTCAATGAACTGAATTGGGCTCAGCTTTAGAAGTGAGCTTTGGGCTCAGTTGGCTTTAGCCTTATTCCTAAGAATGAACTGTGAGCTTTGGGGAGGAAGCAGCAGCAGCACAAGTGCTGCACAAGTAGTGCAAGTAGTAGCAGCAGTACTGCAGGGCAGAGGGAAGTGGTAGCAGTAAAAGGCAACAGGAGAGTTGCAGGGAAGATGGGTTGCAGCAGCAGCTGCACAAGCAGTGCACAACAGCACAAGGCCAAGAAGACAGCAGCACAAGCAAGGAAGAAAAGCAATGCAGCAGTGCAAGGCAAGTGAGAAAGAAAAGATGGCAGTGAACAAAACAGTGAAGACAGTGTAATAAAGAAAATAGCTAACAAAATAAACATGGAAGCAACACAGGGCAACACATGGCAAAAGCAAAGAACAAAACAAGATGAACCAAGGCCTAAGGCCAAGGGCAAGGATGATAGTGAAACTGAAATGGCAAGGCTAAGGCAAGAAAACAGGCAAACAAAAATGGAATGGCAAGATAATCAGCTTGCTATAAGCACTGATTTCTTCCATTGCACAATAAGCACATTGCATCCTAAGCATACAAATGGAATGGCAAGATAATCAGCTTGCTTTGAGCACTGATTTCTTCCATTACTCAATCAGTTCAAAGCTTCAAAGGTAACTAGCCTAGCATTCCATCACTTCACATGTATAACAAAATTAACACTAAACATTACATGGCACTAACAGGACATTAACAATGACTCTAACACATAAACAAGAACAACACATGTTAACAGGACACATGTAACAGAGCACATGATTAAACAGAAGCACATTCAACAGGATAAACACTAACAATGAACACATTAACAGAAATTAACAATGAACACATTAACAGGAATTAGTTTGAGCTGAAATTGAAAATTAACAGGACATGAAAGTCCTGGATGCCGGCTAATCCAAGCATACTTTTACAACACACCCATAGTTCCTATTTATAGTCCACAACACAATTAGGGTTCTACCCATTTTCCCAAAATAACAGTAGGCTAGGGTTTGTGATTACTCACCCAATTTGACACAACCACTCCATTTTGATGTCGACCCATGCTTCTATTTGTTCTCCTGTATCACCTCCATGCATCAATTGCTTCTCTAGCACACGTTAATCCATCAACCCATAACCTAGGGTTTAGGTTAGGTAATGAGTTGATGGGATAAAGGGCTAGAATGATGGGGGAAGTTTTCAATCACGTGTAGGATGATGACGGAGGTGGTATGGTGGTGTTTGGTGGCGACAGGGAGTGGTGGCGATGATGGTGGCGACAGTTGCAGGGAGAGGTGGTTTACTGGTTTTGCAGCAGGGTAAGGTGGAGGAGATGGGTTCGATAGAATGGGAGAAGGGTCTGTTTGTTTGGGGTGTAGGTGCTCGGTCGCTAGGGTGTGAGGCGGGTCCATCAAGAGATGATGTTTCGTGAGATGGGCCGTGGGATGTGAAGCTGGTAGGTGGATCGGATGGTTCCTCCTGATGAGGTTGGTAGCGACCGTCAGATTTTTTGATACAACGAAGTTAACGGCTCTAGATGGGGTTAGGTGTTGTAGTGTAAGGCGGAGATATCAAACGTTGATGAACAGCAAGGGAGCGACCGTTGGATTCAACTACCATCTAATCTGAAGGCTTGGAATTTCAGCGCTGTGGTGCTTGGCAGAGACTTCAGATTTTGATGCTCTATGAAGGAGCGACCGTCGGATGCTTCTGAGAACTGATCTGATGGCTGAGAACGGAGGCGTTTTTTGTGTGTAGAAAATGAGGTTGTGCGCACCATTCTTCGCGGCTTCCTTGCGTGATTTCTCCCGGCTTTTCACTACTTTTCTGCTCTTTTGCTCCGCGACTCATCCGAACTTTATTTATTACCTAAAAATGCAAAATTAATTAATAAAAATATTTATTCTTGAAAACAATGAAAATACAGAATATGGGATAAAATGTAGAATTACTGCACAAAAGATGAGTTAAATGCCAACAAAAAGGGATAAATATATACAATATTTGGCACTCATCAGGTTCCAGGGTCCATAAAGTCATCACAAATACAAGCTTCTTTTGGGGATTGTTCATCTAAACGAACAACATCCTCATATAATGGATTATCAAAGAAAATCTCTAGCATAGGCTCATCAACTAAGGTATTCATCATGGTTACCTCCTCCGAAGCACTGAAAGGTTCATCAAATAATGGGTTATCAAACATAGTGCAGGCTAAAGGATCAGGAACTAGAGTGCTAATCATGTTCACCACTTCTAAATCATCTATCTCAGAAGACTTAATGACATTAAAGACATTTAGCTCAGTAGTCATATTACCAAAAGATATGTTCATAATTCCGGTTCTACAATTGATGACAACATTAGATGTGGTAAGAATGGGCAACCTAAAATCATCGGTATTTGAGCACTTGGGTCCTGAACAGGATGGGTATCTAGAACAACAAAGTCCACTGGGTATATGAACCTATCAACCTCAATAAGAACATCTTCTATGACACCACGAGGCACTTTGACAGGCCTATCAGCTAATTGAAGTTTCATTTTGGTCGGTTTCAACTTACCAAGTCCTAGCTGGGTATACACATGGTATGGGAGTAAGTTAACACTAGCTACTAAGTCAAGCAATGACTTATCAAATACATGATTACCAATCACACAAGATATGGTGGGGCATCCAGGGTCCTTATACTTAGGGGGTGTTTGGTTCAGAAGAATTGAACTTACTTGACCAGCTAAAAAGGCTTTCTTATGAACATTCAACTTACGCTTTCGTGTACAAAGATCTTTAAGGAACTTGGCATAAGAGGTCATCTGCCTAATTGCTTCTAATAACGGAATTTTGATGTTCACTTGCTTAAATTTTTCCATTATCTCGTTTAAAGTCGACTCCTTCTTTGTTGGGGCTAACAAATGTGGATATGAGGCTCTAGGCACATAGGTAGTCCTATCAGGAATTTCTTAGGACTCCTTAGAAACTGTTTCAGTTTCCTCAGCTATGGGCTCCTCTTCGGAAGTAGAAGGTGGAACTACAGTATGTCCACTAGGCATGACTACCTTATTGTCTACCGTTTTACCGCTCTTAAGGGTTGTTATTGCATTAACATGATTTGATGATTTCTCACCAACTAAAGATATTTGATGAACTCCTCTAGGATTGGGTTGTGGTTGACTAGGGAAACTTCCGTTATCTCTTTCACTTAGAGTCTTAGCTATTTGACTAACTTGAAGTTCTAACTTAGAAAGAGTCTGATTAGTAGTTTGAAAATTTTGTTCGGTTTCCTGTTGAAAATTAACCTGGCTCTTTACTAACATTTCCTGGCTCTTTGCTAACATATCTTGGCTTTTTGTCAATATACTAAGAGATTCCTCTAAGCTAGTAATTTTAGTCTCAAAAGGGTTTTGAAACTGGGTTTGACCTGAAAAGTTCTTAGTATATCCAAAACCTGGGGGAGGATGAGAATTACTAGACTGACCTTGATTATGTCCCTTATACCAAGAAAAATTAGGATGGTTTCTCCAACCAGGGTTGTAGGTCTCTGAGTCTGGGTCAAACTTCTGACGGTTTTCAAACCTAGAGTTGTTATAGACAACACGGGCTTGCTCTTCACTAACCTGACCTTCCCAAAACGAGTTATCGGGTTCTACTCCACAACTAGATACTTGAGAGGCTTTATTCCTAGCATCAGGTTCAACAAGAGACCTATGTTTAGACTGATTCAATTCCAAAGCTTCTAACCTTCTAGACAAAGCAGCAAACTTAGCATCTGACGCAAAACTCGTATCTACCACATTGGGTGCTACTTCTATTAACCAAGAGTCTTTTAGGGGTTTCAACACATGGATCCCATTGTTGGGATTTTTCAGCAACAACTCCTAAGAAGGTAAAAACATCATCGCCATTTTTACTAGTGATCTCATCAGCGCACATAGACTCGATCATGGCTTTGGTCGAGTAGTCTAAACCATCATAAATAATATCTACTAGTTTCATCTTCTAAAATCCATGGTGAGGACATTGGGATAGGAGATCATTGAATCTCTCTAAAAACCTATAAAGAGATTCTCCCTCTTGTTGCATACTGGAACTAATTTTCTGCCTAACAGCTGCAGTTTTATGCTTAGGGTAGAATTTCAAATAGAAAGCAGCAATAAGTTCCTGCCATGTTTCTTTGGATTCAAATGGTATGTTGTTAACCCAGGTCTTGGCTTTATCTCTCAAGGAAAAGGGGAACATCCTAAGTTTCAAGACTTCATCAGTAAGGTCCTTAATCTTAATTGTTCCACAAATTTCTTCAAAGTCACTAATGTGGAAGTAAGGGTTCTCATCGTATTTTCCTAAGAATGTATGGACCATCTGAAGGATACCAGGTTTCAACTCATAATTAGCCGTAGAGGCTGGAAATTTAATGCACGATGCTTGGTTGGTCCTAGTTGGGTACATGTAATCTTTCAAAGTAGCCATTGCTGGCACATCTGAAGTACTAGGGGTACTTTTCTCATGAAGAGACAGATTCCCAAAACTGAAGTTTCCAAAAACGGGGCTCTCAAAAGAAGAGTATTCGAGCTCCCCGATTCCGCAAGAAGAATTACTAGGTTTTTCACTAATCAATCGACCTAGATTGTCTCTTTTCCAAGCCCGTTCTCTAATGACCTCGAGCATACACTAAAAAAAAACAAATAGAAAAAAATCCTAAAGGAAGGGAGGTTCTAAGCAAACACAAAGCAGGCTGACTCCACCAAAACAAACCTAAATATTTCTAGCAAACAAAAAGCATGATGGATCCACTTAGATTGTTTCCAGACCAGCGTATATTCTTTCGAAAAGGAACTCGTTACAATCTCAGCAAACCTATCTGGAATCAATACGAGTTAAAGTAAGTATAATAGAGACGAGGGAAGCTGCGTGGAGCTTTGATACCCAAGGCCTCACCGGCGTTACAAGGCGGCGTATTCAACTCACAGAAACCATCATGAACTTCAAAGTATGCTCAAAAGAGTAACCAATATTTTTCGAACGACTTTCCTATTAAGCTCGTTACCCTATAGGTCTCGTTCTAGTCAAAATTTTAGGCTTAGGTTCGCGTTTGGTTTCATTTTCCTAAGGAGGGCAAGAAGAGAAAGATGATGAAATCTGAACCCTTATCTTGTATGGCAAGTTCTTGCCCTTTACTAGGAAATTAAAGCAGCCGTTTTCAATTCCTCAGCATATATGCAAACAGAGGAATACAGTAACTCGCTGACAGGGGATTCGCGAGTGTTTCGACAAACTTACCTCCGGTTTCAGACGGGGGATGAACCGCTGAAGTCGACTCGGGCCACGACTCATATATCATGTACGAACCCGAGGGGCCGAGGCGATATCATAATCGTCGTCCTTCTCTGCAAACAATTTATATTTAAACTACCCTTCCGTAGGGTTAAAAAAAAATTCTAAAAATAAATAAATGTCTCTCTCTTTTTTCTTAATTAATTTTTATTCTTCTTTTCTTTCGCTCCTTTCGCTTTGCTTTTACTCCAAATCTTTAAGTATTCACCAAAAGCTTTGGCAAGTTTTTCTTTCGCTCCAAAATCTTTAAGGATAAAAACAAAAACCCAAAAACGTAAAGAAGAACAAATAAAATAAAAATGAAAAACAAATAAAAACCTTAAAAAAAATCTAAAAACTCTATCCTAAAGACAAGTCCGCGTCGGCGGCGCTAAAAATTGATGGTATTTTTACAGTGGTTGTAGAAGTGGTAAGTAATGGTTCGTTCAAGACTTGTGAAAACAACTTTTTTAGACTTAATTTTTATAAATAAAAATAACAAACTCGAATAAAAATTGTTGTGAGAATTATGGAGAGACTGGGGCTAGTATTCCGCTATTTACCAATTC
>NW_020626042.1:0-1003 GCF_003573695.1 Papaver somniferum
ATTATCGAAGTATCTACTCTATACCCCCAAACCTAAACTAAACATTGTCCTCAATGTTTAAAAATATGGAAAGAATTAGAATGCAACATATGGAAAGGGACATGCTGAGTAGAGTAAAAGGAGAGAGAATACCCGATTTCGGCGAAAGCAGAATTAAAACTCCGTTATCCAAGGCAAAAATCCAACATATTTCAGCCGAGATCATATTGGATTAGCAAAATATATACAAAAGGAACAAAAGGGTTTTTTAAAATTTTATCTACTTGATTATATACAAAAAATTCACCATACACTAACAATCTAAAGAGTTGAGGATCAACCCAAAAGAAAAAGTGTAGAGACATAGAAAGTTTCAAAACACTAAAATTGGACTTAAATGGGAGTGAGAGTGAAAAACCGAATGAATCACCCCTAAACCTAAATTGTTCAGCAGGTTTACTTTTAAGCACACAATCTTTTAATTTTAGGGGTTCAGGATTCAAAAGGTCTAACTCATAATGGACTGTTTTCGGGATGGGAAAACATGCAATTTCCAACTGTGGCTCTTTAAAAGTGTTATGTTTTGAAGCAAAATAGTCCAAGAGGACTTGGGAAGCACACAGTTCCAAACCTAGATTAGGAATTTTCAGAAAAATCGGTTTGACAATATGGGTACAAACCAAATCTAGGTTGGGTGGAAGGCCATCAGATTGTGACTTAGGTAGAAGAATAGGCATATCATTATCAATCAAATCAAAATCTTCTAACTCATCTACACATGTCACATCATGCTCACAATCATCAATCACATTGGCAAGATCACAATCAGAATTATTAACATCATCAACAGATTTATTCTTATGTATCGGCACAGCAGGGGAAACATCACATGGAATACTAGAAGAAATATCATGCATTAAGGTCGGGGCAGAGAAGCCTAATGTATTTGAACCCAAAGGTTCCATAACATTTTTAGTATAGACATGTTCTTCTAACATAACATCATAATCATCATCATCATCAT
>NW_020626043.1:0-458 GCF_003573695.1 Papaver somniferum
TTCAGAAGAAGTCATGGCTTCTCTATAAGTATGAGGATCAGACTCTGCTAGTGTTATGAAGTCAGGTCCAATGGAGGTTTTGGTTCTAGCCCTTTTACTTCTTCTAGGATCAATTTCTACTTCATCTTCCTCTAAAGGTAAAGTCTGACTGGTTGAAGGGACATCTAAGGGATCAACACCTCTCTTACGAGAGTCAGATTTTAAAGGAAAAACATTTTCAAAAAACACAGCATCCCTAGACTCCATAATAGTATTCACACCAAATTCAGACATATCAGAACTCACGACCATAAATTTATATGCAGGTGTATGCTCAGGATACCCTATGAAGACACAGTCAACAGTTTTGGGTCCTATCTTGGTAGCTTTAGGTTTAGGGATTTGAACCTTAGCCAAACACCCCCACACTTTGAAGTATGCTAAAGAAGGTTGTCTACCTTTCCACAATTCATAAGGAG
>NW_020626044.1:0-405 GCF_003573695.1 Papaver somniferum
GGACATGTTGGTCTATAGAACCACATGATCTTAATATGTTAGCCAAATTTTGAAGTCTAGGCCTCATAGACAAGATTTTTCTACTTAGAGAAGTTTCGAGTGTACATTCGAATAATACACACTCGAACGCTATAATTTAACTCAACAGGTGTCTATTTTTATTAGAAACATGCTAATGATTAGGACATGTTGGTCCACATGATCTTGATATTTTATCCAAATTTTGAAGTCTAGGCCTCATAAACAAGATTTTCTACGTAGAGCAGTTTCGAGTGTACATTCGAATAATACACACTCAAAAAGACTCGAACACTATAATTTAGCTCAACAGGTCTATTTTTATCAGAAACATGCTAATGATCAGGACATGTTGGTCTATAGACCCACATGATCTTAATATTTTAG
>NW_020626045.1:0-323 GCF_003573695.1 Papaver somniferum
GGACATGTTGGTCTATAGACCCACATGATCTTGATATTTTAGCCAAATTTTGAAGTCTAGGCCACATAAACAAGATTTTTCAACTTAGAGCAGTTTCGAGTGTACATTCAAATAATATACACTCAAAAAGACTCGAACGCTATAATTTAGCTCCACCGGTGTCTATTTTTATTTGAAACATGTTAATGATCAGGTAATGTTGGTCTATAGACCCAGATGATCTTGATATTTTAGCTAAATTTTGAAGTCTAGGCCTTATAAACAAGATTTTTCTACTTAGAGCAGTTTCGAGTGTACATTCGAAAAATACACACTCGAAAAGA
>NW_020626046.1:0-654 GCF_003573695.1 Papaver somniferum
TGTCACTTGCATACCCTACAAATGCAGGTTAGCCTTTTCGAGGACGCTGAAAAATTGTCTTGACAGGGTTATTATTAACCCCGGGAACCTGCCATCTTGGTTGCAGCTCGTTCTTCTTCCAATCTGCACCCTTACCTAGTTCCAACCGAGAAATTCAGCTGAGAAAAAGTCTGGTAATAGGAAGCGCTTGCAAGTGATGGACATTAACCAAACCCTGGAAGTTCGTAAAGAACCTAACGGATGTTTCACCCTGGTGAATAAATTGTTACAACAGCCTCTTCGCAATGGGTATAAGAAGGAAGATAAGAAGCTAGATGCTTCTACGTTGTTGGCTTGTCGAAAGAAGCTGAACTACGGTCATTTCGATGCACCTATCCGTGTGTTGTCTTCATATGGAGTATCTCCATGTAACGAGGGTACACTTTATGAGTTACAAGACAAGCACCCATCGGCGCCTCCCCCTAATGTTCTGTGGCAGATCAGAAAATATGGACTTCAATCGAACCGGGTTTCGGCCCGCTTAGCAAACTCCGACTCTCCGATACGCCGTTCAAGTAACCGGATCTTCAAATTCTTCTGAGCAACTTGAATTCGAATTACCTAAACTGCATTAAAAGCAAGCACACTTAGCATTTATTCTCCAATTATGAGAGA
>NW_020626047.1:0-832 GCF_003573695.1 Papaver somniferum
TAGTGAATTTACAGAAGAGTTTCATCTTGACTGAGAATTCTCGATTTTTGTTGGAATGAGCATGTATGCTCAATTCATCAATATTTCGAAAATATTAAAATAAAAATGTTTTAATATTTAAAATTTTCGTGAGAGGCTAGCCAGTCGTGCGACTATGTTGGCTGTTGGTTTTTTGTGATTTGAGCAATATTTGAGAAAATATGGAGAAATCATGAATTTTGCTCAAACCCAGGAGTTTCATGAACTGAGGAAAATAACAATTATGCAAGATTAGGGATTGCAAGTTGTGGGACCAACCATGGCTAGGGTATGGCCGGCCGGCTAGGTTCCCCGGTCCCGCACACCTTTCCTTATTTTATTATTTTTCATGAATCCTTGAAGTTATGGAGAATACTTGAAGTTATGAAGAATCCACGATTTTTTGTTGAAACGGAGGAGTTTCGTGAGATTTGGGAATAATAATTATAAAAAGCTAAGGATTGTGAGGTGTGGGACCGGCCACGGCTTAGGCGTGGCCGTCCGGTTAGGTTGCCCGGTCCCGCACACCTCTCCTTATTTTATAATATTATTTCGTGAATCCACGAAGTTATGGAGAATTCACGGGTTTTGGAAAAACAAGAAAAGTTGCTAAAACCAAGGAGTTTTAGTGAGTTCACGAAATAACAAAAAATAAGGAAAATAATGGGAGAGGCACGGACCGACCATGGCTAGGGCACGGCCGACCGACCGGCTGGTGGACCCGGCCTTGGGCGCCTCTTATTATTTTATTAATATTTATTATTTTCTCCTGTTTTGCGAAGGATTCCTCATTATTTCATATTTTTGGACACTC
>NW_020626048.1:0-832 GCF_003573695.1 Papaver somniferum
TAGTGAATTTACAGAAGAGTTTCATCTTGACTGAGAATTCTCGATTTTTGTTGGAATGAGCATGTATGCTCAATTCATCAATATTTCGAAAATATTAAAATAAAAATGTTTTAATATTTAAAATTTTCGTGAGAGGCTAGCCAGTCGTGCGACTATGTTGGCTGTTGGTTTTTTGTGATTTGAGCAATATTTGAGAAAATATGGAGAAATCATGAATTTTGCTCAAACCCAGGAGTTTCATGAACTGAGGAAAATAACAATTATGCAAGATTAGGGATTGCAAGTTGTGGGACCAACCATGGCTAGGGTATGGCCGGCCGGCTAGGTTCCCCGGTCCCGCACACCTTTCCTTATTTTATTATTTTTCATGAATCCTTGAAGTTATGGAGAATACTTGAAGTTATGAAGAATCCACGTTTTTTTGTTGAAACGGAGGAGTTTCGTGATATTTGGGAATAATAATTATAAAAAGCTAAGGATTGTGAGGTGTGGGACCGGCCGCGGCTTAGGCGTGGCCGTCCGGTTAGGTTGCCCGGTCCCGCACACCTCTCCTTATTCTATAATATTATTTCGTGAATCCACGAAGTTATGGAGAATTCACGGGTTTTGGAAAAACAAGAAAAGTTTCTAAAACCAAGGAGTTTTAGTGAGTTCACGAAATAACAAAAAATAAGGAAAATAATGGGAGAGGCACGGACCGACCATGGCTAGGGCACGGCCGACCGACCGGCTGGTGGACCCGGCCTTGGGCGCCTCTTATTATTTTATTAATATTTATTATTTTCTCCTGTTTTGCGAAGGATTCCTCATTATTTCATATTTTTGGACACTC
>NW_020626049.1:0-2223 GCF_003573695.1 Papaver somniferum
ACATTATGATAATCAAAACCACATTTTTCTCTTGATAAGATTAATTAACTACTTTATCAAAATTCGATGCAGAATTCAAGTGGTTTTCCCTCCGAAAATGGGACCATGGGATGGGAGTACACAAATCTTTCTTTATCTATCTTTCTGTAAAGCTGATTTTTAACTAATTCATATTCAAAATTCAAATTTATTACTACTACTTTCATAATTGTAATTAGCTGGTAGACTGGCAGCACAAGACTATTTCTTCCTTGACTACTTCAACTTTTCAAGTATGGTAGAAAACCAAAAAAAGTAAGGTTAGCATGGTTCTTCTTTTCTTTTCAAAACCGCAAGATAATATCCTTCACTTTCGGTTAATCTATTGAAGTAGCTTGGCCGGTGTCACTGTAACTCAATATTAACTTTATTATCCTAATTGAAGTTAGTACAGTGGTGTCGCTCAACCAATTAGAACGCACGATGGATACTTAATAGCGCAACTAATTAGAACGCACGACGGACATTTAATAAGGCGATAAAGATATACAGGGAGAAGACAGTAAGTTCATTACGTCACTACTGACTCCATGATGACATCATAAGAGTCACATGAAAGGTGTGAGGCCAAACGCGACAACTACAAAAGAAGAGCACGATATAATCGCTCTTATAGATCCGCAGGGACGGACCCAGGATTCTCCCTTGGGTAGGTCTGGATTCTAACAGTCGATAATGTCGTCGAAGACCGTGGCAAATTTTTTGGAATACATCACATAATTAGTGGCCAAATAGTGATCCATCCGTAAAATACTAAATTAGCTAGGGAAATAAAAGTTAAAACGAACACAAATAACAGAAAAACAAAGTGATTACCAAAAAAAAAGAAAGTAGGAGTAGAAAGGTAGTGAGTGGAAGAAGATTATTTACTTTAAACATGACTTAAATTTTTATCACCTCATAGTATGGGCTAAAAATCACATACAATTAGCTAAATACAACTAATATGTGGGTTAAACATAAAATTTAACCTAAGTTTCTATACTAAATTCTCTTTACCCAAAAATTAGGGACGGGCTATACCCTCCTTTAGTCCGTTGCTAGGCCCGTCCCCGTAGATCCGAAATAAAGGGCTTTATTAGCTGTAATCCATTATAAAAGGGGCCAGAGGCCATTGTAGAGAGAGATCGTTCTGGAGTCTGTTTGGGAAACTTAAGAGAGAGAAATTTATTTGTCCATCAAGTTAGGATTTATTGGTATTTATATCTGTAATAACTCTTCTTCACAATAGTGACACTTAAAACTTCTTTCATCATGTCTTAGATTTGTTTTATATTAGTATTTGGGTGTGATTATACGATTTCCCGTAATTACATTTTGGCGCATAGAAACAACTCGGATGATAGTTACATTTTGGCGCATCGAAACAACTCGGATGAGTAAGAGGAATGATCCTCACCTGTGAAGTAGTTTTGAAAGTTTTTTAAATTTATCATATCGTTGTTTTTACGTTTACAAGCTATTCAGCTGCGGGTTCGTCACATATAAACAACTCGGATGAGTAAGGGGACCGAGGGGTCAGAAGGTGTTAACAACTATTCAGCTGCGGGTTCGTCATTGTCGTTGATTCCACCGGATGAAGGAACAACAATGCTTGATTTGACCCTTAAGCTTTGACAAGTCATTAAATTGTCCGCGTTATGTAGTTAACTCTATATGCTTTCGGTGATTAGTACTCCCTCCGTCTCTAAAAGATAGGCAGGTTTGTGAACCTGCCTATCTTTTAGAGACGGAGGTAGTAAACAAAATTTGTTGTCGCCGATGACACTTGTAGCTTCGACTGATATCAAAGTTTGCATTGACCCTCCTTATACATTTGTATCGTGGTTAATAGAATCATGAAAGTATCTTAGCTCGCCTTAACAGGACTGCAGGAGCTCGTTCCAATGACAAACTCTCAGGGTAATGCACTGCAGAATACTAAATGGCACCACTAGTTGTCATCCTTAATTATCTAAATTTGAAGTCCAATAAATTGAGAGAGTTGAGCAAAAACAAGTTTACTGGGTAATGTCACAAAACACTTGTTTTACACAAGGAAAAAAAATCGGTGTTCCTTTTATACAGCATAAAAGTTCGATGCTTCTGTTCCAACCGGAAAGAGCAGCATAATGTCATGTCAAGTGCAAGTTCTACGCCCCAATCTGAGTTCTAGAGGTTGAAACACAACCTCGAAATATGACC
>NW_020626050.1:0-354 GCF_003573695.1 Papaver somniferum
GGACCGCTATAAACTGTTTAAAACATCTAATAATATACTAAAATTAGAAAATTTAAGAGGATGGTTCAAAAGAATACACAAAAGTATAGGTAACGGCTTAGTTTGGTTGTAGGCTTATTATCAATAATTCATAGTTCATTAAGATTAAAGAACTAATAGATGTCACCTGGACAACTAGAAACTGCTTAAAAAATCTAATAATAAACTAAAACTGGTTAATTTAAGAGGATGGTTCAAAAGAATACACAAAAGTATAGGTAGTTGCTTAATTTCGTAGTAGGCTTATTATCAATAACTCATAGTTCTTTAAGATTAAAGAATTAATAGATGTCACCTGGACCGCTAGAAACTGTT
>NW_020626051.1:0-1123 GCF_003573695.1 Papaver somniferum
AACAGTAAGTGCGCAGAACTCCTAATAATTAATATGCTGAACTATTAATTAACAAATTAATACAGAAAAACAAAAAACAAGCATATGTACTGAATTTAATAGAGGTTACTTACAACATTTCTGATTGTAGAGGTATGCGGCATACCGTATGCCATTATTCTTATTTGCATGCTTACAAGAAATTTTAATTGTTTTTAACATGGTTAAACTTTTGGTTTGTAGATATCGCATCGTCCATTGTACAGCGGTTTCCAAGACTGGTTACTGAGAGGACGAAAGTAGCTAAGATATGTGGATTGGAATTGATTGCAGAAAGGCCGTTTGCATTTGCAAGTGGAAGGAAGCGTACATTCTGGGAACGCTGCATCTATTCATGTTTGTTAACTATCCTAACTAAATTTGGGTTTGAAATAGTCATTCATTGAGAAAAAAAATATGTTTTTTCAATGTCTAATATATTTATCCAAAAGCGGTAAAATGACGCAGCCATTCAAGTGAACATTGGTTCTACATATCATTCAAACCACGCGGACAACACCAAAAGTAGCAAAGAGGAGCTTCTTCTTGAAAGCTTGGAAGCAACCAGTGGAGATGAAGAGAACCCGCTTGAAAGATTTGAGGGCTCCCATTCAGATAAAGAAAACTCGTCCTCTAACTCAGAAAACTCAGAAGGAGACAACGCAAATGTTTCTACCAGCGGTAATCGAGGAATACTGCTCAATCTCATCTCGTCTTACCTTATGCCCGCCATGAAACAAGGTTTCTATCTAGTTATTTTAAATTTTCCACTTAGGCGTTGTTAAATATAGATAGATGGATATTAAATCTGACTGACGAGTTTTAAGGTTTTATCCTATTGTGACAACTGACAAGCATTGATTGTTCTTTACAGTGGCTCGTTTCAAACGAATATACAATCAATTATACAATGAAAAAATGATGCATAGACAAGCTTATGAGTTGGTTGAATGTATGCTTTCACAACTCCATAAAAGAATGAATAGGCAAAAAGTAAGTGCTTTTTTTGAGACATCTAACGTCATCAAGACGGCTACAAAGCAAGGAACCATAGAACTTGTAGAGCAATGTATTAAAACCTTTCCGTACCTGATGAAGTGTGATA
>NW_020626052.1:0-591 GCF_003573695.1 Papaver somniferum
TGTGGACGGTAACAAAGTATCGATATCATGGAATGGTAGAATCTCCAGTTTGATATTAGAATTTTGTTGAATTGAGCTGCTTAAAGATAGTACTGTTGTAGGATCAGAATCTCGCAACAATAATATCTTAGCAAAATTATCAACAACACAACACAACAACGTCGCAAAACAATTTCAGAAATGATATAATAAACGACGTCAGCTAAAATCATGAGAAAAATGTGATGGTCCTGCGAAAACTAGAGAGTTTGCGAGATTAGGATTTGTAAGGTTGCGAGAATGTCGCAAGTCATATTCGAAAATAAAGGACAGATTAGCTGTCATCCACTATGTATTTCCCTATAAATAGTCGTTCAGTTGTAAAGGAAAAGAGAGAGATCTTTTTTGAGTATGAAACAAGTAAATAGGAGAGAGAAAGTCTAGAGCAGAGGTCATTCTTGATTCCTATATCTTTTCTTGTAAGAATATTCAAAGATTGATCAATAAAAATTAAGAGTGTAAATCTAAAAATGAGTTGAGTAATAATGAAATCATATGAGGGGTGTAGTGTAGGATTTCCTGCAACTACATAATGGCGCTAGAAACAGGGAA
>NW_020626053.1:0-549 GCF_003573695.1 Papaver somniferum
TGATTTCTGAGACTAAATTGTAAACTAGATAAACTCATCTTTGAAAGAAAAAGTTTAAAAAATGTATTGTAATTACAATTAATATGTTTTAAGGCAATACGTCTTGTAAAAATTGCATTTCTATGTACGTTGATTCAAGAAAATATGAAGGAAGTCAAATTTCACAATAGGAGAAAGATGAAAGATCATGCAGAACTAATCCAAATCCTAACAAATTTCATCTATCTTGAATCAAATAGAAAGACAAAGCCACCACAAAAAGAAAGAGTTCATAAAAATGTTGAATTTAATATACGTTAACTCAAAAAAATCTATACACTTAGTTATAAGTCAGAAATTGATTTCTGAGACTAAATTGCAAACTAGATAAACTCATCTTTAACAGAAAAAGTTTGAAAAATGTATTTTAATTAAAATTAATATGTTATAAGGCAATACGTCTAGTAAAAATTGCATTTCTATGTACGTTGATTCAAGAAAATATGAAGGAAGTCAAATTTCACAATAGAAGAAGGATGAAAGACCATGCAGAACTAATCCAAATCCTAA
>NW_020626054.1:0-306 GCF_003573695.1 Papaver somniferum
ATTCCAACCATTGAAACATTCTTAGAGGACGTTATATAGTTGTTACACTATTTCTCGTCAAAGCGATTTTCAAAGTGATTGAAATATTATGACTTTCGTCATTAGGTGAAGATAAACCCGATCAAAGCGAAACGCTTTACCAACACATGATTTTGAGATATAGATAGGAGAGATATACTCGGCTCGAAATATAAAATGTGTATGATCCAGTCTATATAGCATACGACTTTTGTCTCATAAGAAATAGGAGATAGAAGAGATAGACTTTTGAGTGATAGATAAGTTCAAGTCTCCACATACCTTTTT
>NW_020626055.1:0-879 GCF_003573695.1 Papaver somniferum
TTGTATATTATTAGATGTTTTAAACAGTTTCTAACATTCCAGGTGACATCTATCAATACTTTAATTTTAGAGGACTAATAGTTATTGATAACAAGCCTACTATGAAACTAAGCATTCACCTATACTTATATGTATTCTTTTGAACCATCCTCTTAAATGTACCAGTTTTTGTATATTATTAGATGTTTTAAACAGTTTCTACCATTCCAGGTGACATCTAATAATTCTTTAATTTTAGAGGACTATGAATTATTGATAACAAGCCTACTATGAAACTAAGCATTCACCTATAATTCTTTGTAGTCTTTTGAACCTTCCTCTTAAAGGTACCAGTTTTTGTATATTATTAGATGTTTTAAGCAGTTTCTAGCATTCCAGGTGACATATGTTAATTCTTTAATTTTAGAGGACTTTATGTTATTGATAACAAGCCTAATATGAAACTAAGCAGTCACCTATATTTCTGTGTATTCTTTTGAACTTTCCTTTTAAATATACCAGTTTTTGTATATTATTAGATGTTTTAAACAGTTTCTAGCATTCCAGGTGACATCTATCAATACTTTAATTTTAGAGGACTAATAGTTATTGATAACAAGCCTACTATGAAACTAAGCATTCACCTATACTTATATGTATTCTTTTGAGCCATCCTCTTAAATGTACTAGTTTTTGTATATTATTAGATGTTTTAAACAGTTTCTACCATTCCAGGTGACATCTAATAATTATTTAATTTCAGAGGACTATGAGTTATTGATAACAAGCCTACTATGAAACTAAGCATTCACCTATACTTTTGTGTAGTCTTTTAAACCTCCCTCTTAAATTTACCAGTTTTTGTATATTATTAGATGTTTGAAACAATTTTTAGCGTTC
>NW_020626056.1:0-440 GCF_003573695.1 Papaver somniferum
TATAAGTCTGAAACTTGGTAAGAACAATGAATATCTAACCTTTTACAGGTAAGATTCCATTGGAATATTCTCCAAAAACTTTAAACACACAAAATTTCGTCAAGTTCGGGAAAGAAACTGGCTCCGAGGTCGAAACCTGGCCAGGAGCGGACTCCTATAAGTCTGAAACTTGGTAAGAACGATGAATATCTAACTTTTTACAGGTAAGATTCCCTTGGAATATTCTCCAAAACCCTTAAACACACACAATTTCGTCAAGTTCGGGAAAGAAACTGCCTCCGAGGTCAAAACCTGGCCAGAAGCGGACTCTTATAAGTCCGAAACGTGGTAAGAACGATGAATATCTAACCTTTTACAGGTAAGATTCCCTTGGAATATTCTCCAAAAACCTTAAACACACACAATTTCGTCAGGTTCGGGAAAAAAACTGGCTCCGACGT
>NW_020626057.1:0-824 GCF_003573695.1 Papaver somniferum
CTGGACTCGAGAATAAATCTGAAACTTCATAAGAACGACGAATCCAACCATTTACGGGTAAGATTCCATCGTATATTCTCATAAACGCTCATCAACCCTAAATTAATCAACTTCGAGAAAGAAACTGGGTCCGAGTTCGAAACCTGAACTCGAGAATAAGTCTGAAACTTCGTAAGAACGACGAATCCAACGATTTACGGGTAAGATTCCATCGTATATTCTCAGAAACGCTCAGCAAACCCTAGATTAATCAACTTCGAGAAAGAAACTGGGTCCGAGATCGAAAACTGGACTCGAGAATAAGTCTAAAACTTCGTAAGAACAACAAATCCAACCATTTATGGATAAAATTCAATCGTATATTCTCAGAAACACTCAGAAAACCCTAAATTAGTCAACTTCGAGAAAGAAACTGGGTCAGAGATCGAAACCTGGACTCGAGAATACGTCTGAAACTTCATAAGAACGATGAATCCAGCCATTTACGGGTAAGATTCCATCGTATATTCTCAGAAACGCTCAGCAAACGCTAAATTAGTCCACTTCGAGAAAGAAACTGGGTTCGAGATCGAAAACTGGACTCGAGAATAAGTCTGAAACATGCTAAGAACGACGAATCCAACCATTTACGGGTAAGCTTCCATCGTATATTCTCAGAAACGCTCAGCAAACCCTAAATTAGTCAAGTTCGAGAAAGAAACTGGGTCCGAGATCGAAACCTGGACTCGAGAATAAGTCTGAAACTTCCTAAGAACGACGAATCCAACCATTTACGGGTAAGCTTCCATCGTATATTCTCAGAAACGCTCAGCAAACCCTAAATT
>NW_020626058.1:0-602 GCF_003573695.1 Papaver somniferum
ATTACAAGTCTGGGACTGAAGATACTAGAGTTTTCATATATCGCTAATTTCTTTAGCCTCCAAATAATATCTATTTTGATAATCAGCGTAATATCTATTTCTTTAGCCTCCAAATAATATGCACTTTGGTAAGCATAAACCTCTTTGGATAACTGTTTGTCAACATTAATCAGCCAGTAAGAAATTGTTAATTGTATAGCTACCATCTCTTTGCATACAACATGACTCATCCGTAGTAGGTTTTCCATGAAACAAACAGGCCTAGGGGGATAATATTATTAGTTGTCAAAAGATCATAGGATTTAACAAATTTCATTGCTTGGGAAATAATTGTGTGTATAATTTTCAACTGTGAGTGAGTGGTTTGGGAAAGAATATGTTGATAGGTATATCATGGCAAAGTATTATAGATTTTTTCTTTGCGTTGGTTTATTTTTGGTCCTTTCAATAAAAATGAGAGAAAGTTATATGTATAGACACTGACGCTGCTACTTTGGTGCTTGGCATTGCATGTCCATTGGAACGATGCCGTGCAATTTGTATTGATTCTTTCATTTGAAACTAATGTATTGCCATTGTAGGGTGACGAATCATACTGGGGT
>NW_020626059.1:0-418 GCF_003573695.1 Papaver somniferum
GATATACTAGGGGACTGATAGTGTTGTTTAAGTTCATCCCAGTATACCTTCATTAACAATTGTTGGTCAAGTTTCTAGTGCTTCTCTTTCGTGTTTAGTTCAGTTGTTCTTTTAAGTAATGTTTCATTTCTTGTTTAACCTGTTGATAGTAACATTGTGATACGAAACCCATTAGCCGACTCCGACTGAATGCTTTCATGAGATGCATGTATGATACTGATTTCTAACGTGTAAACATTTGATGAAGACTGTAAATGTACTATAGATAGGTTTTTTTTTGACATCAGTCTTGACTGTAAATGTAAATGTTTACATTTGTAAACATTGAACCTCATTTGCACCTCTTGAACATATACCAGAGATGATTGGTCCATCTCATAAAACTTTTATTGATGCAGTCCTTCACATGTGTAGGAAC
>NW_020626060.1:0-443 GCF_003573695.1 Papaver somniferum
ACACTAGCTTACTACAAACTAACTTCGGTCTGGACTGCAGTTGAACCCCAATCAATCTTACACTGATCCAAGGTACAGTTGCGCTCCTTACGTCTCTGATCCCAACAGGATACTACGCACTTGATTCCCTTAGCTGATCTCACCCACAACTAAGAGTTTCCACGACCCAAAGTCGAAGACTTTAATAAACAAATTTGTATCACACAGAAAAGTCTACAGGAATAAATTTTTCTCCCACAGAAATACATACGAGTTTTATTCCGTCTTTTCATAAATCAAGGTGAACATGAACCAATCGATAACCCGGACTTATATTCCCGAAGAACATCTTAGAATTATCAATCACCTCACAATAATCTTAATCGACTAGCGAAACAAGATATTGCGGAATCACAAACGATGAGACGAAGATGTTTGTGACTACTTTTCTATACTGTCATTCG
>NW_020626061.1:0-340 GCF_003573695.1 Papaver somniferum
GATAGTTGGACTGCGAGCACTTGGTAGGAGAGAGAACTATCAACTATCACTGTTAACTTTTTTCCAACACTTGTTTTTTGATTTGCAACACTTTTTGGCCAATCTAGCACTCCAATCTAGCCCATAGGGGTTAGTCTAAGTTGAGATAATTCATGATGTGACTATGAGTTCTTGATAGTCATACACTTAAGTAATCCAACATGTTTTATGGGAACATTCTCCTCTTACCCTTCATCTATACGGTGTTTGCTTCTTGAATGGAATGCTCGCACTAATTAGAGTGCCATCCAATGCACCAACGACACCTTTGAAAGCACATTCTCTGAGACGTTTATGCTTT
>NW_020626062.1:0-1921 GCF_003573695.1 Papaver somniferum
CTCTTCGAAGCCCACATCGAGACTCTCAAGTATAATCATTCCTTCTGCTGATTAATTTGTTTTACTGGCTAGTTCATATTTATCATATAAATAACGTACTCAGACATTGTTCAAATAATTAATGATCTCCTTCTTTCGACAATAACATAGGCAAGCAGGTGCAGTAATAGTGGACAAATTGGCAATCACCAACATAAACACTATTCTCAATCCCGCTCTAAGTGGTGAAACCCAAGTAGAGAAGTTCGAGCTAAAGGTGGCCCTCAATGCTTACCTAGGAGAACTAGTTTCTTCTCCAGTCAGGTCGTTAGCTGAAGTGATCTCCTTCAATACAAAAAATCCTTCTTTGGTAAGTATATGAAGTGCATATGCTAGCTCGTATATTGGACGTATGCATCTGTCTCCTATAGTCTTACAATCAAATGATAAGATGATGGTTGACACTTTCATCCCATTCAGAGAGTTTCCTGCTAGCATTTCCTGCTCCATAAACAAAGTAGATAGTAGTTAGAATTTCTATTTACTATATGTTGTACAAAATCAGTACTAATGGAGCATCTTCATTAAATGATCAGGAGAAAACAACTACATATGGTCAAGACTTTTTTATAGGTGCTCAAAAGACAAGTGGAAACATTGGGGCAGCAGAGAAAAAGGTGTATGAGAAGCTGAAAAAACTTGATGATGATGGGTTTGTGAGTCTGATGAATAAAAACAATTTGTTTGCAGTCGTGACTCCAGGGAGTCGGTTCTCAACAGTGCTTGCTATTGGAGGACACCCAGGAATCAACGTTCCAGCAGGATTTCAACCGAATGGAATGCCTATTGGAATCACATTTGGTGGACTAAGGGGTTCAGAACCAAAGCTCATTGAGATTTCTTATGCTTTTGAACAGTTGACACTTGCTAGGAAACCTCCTTCCTATGAAATGTTAACAAAGACTCTAAACACAATTGCCAACCAAGACGGTATTACTAGCAGCGATTCCTTAATCGAAATGATCATTTAGCTGAGTTTGTTTTGTATGGTTTTAAGAAAAAATATGCTAGGTCAAACAAGGTAATTTATTTGAAGCTTCTGCAATATGTCTTCGAATTAAGCGCGTATGTTGAGATCAGAGATATTGTCTTTCTTTATTTCTGATCTTTCTCTTCTTATTTTTATGTTTTTCTTGGAGGTTATGGTTTTATGTCCCCCTCCTTGTTCTATTTTCTTTTTGTTACCATTAAATTCTCATAATGAGTTTAGTTTATCTTAAAAATTCTCATAATGAGTTTAATTTATCTTAAAAATAAATAAAAATAAAGCCCAAGCTTATGCGTGCGATAAGATTTACTCTTACCAGTGGTTTTGTTGGTTGAGGATTCAGCTATCCCCAATATGCTTTAGAGCTAGTTTACAGTGGAATTGGTTTATTGAACTTAACCCCACCTCTTTCAGGAACAGATAGACTGGGAAGGAAAATAAGGGACAGAGGCAACTATTCTACTTCCGTTCCCATAAAATTATGGATGTCGAATCTTTGATTAAACAAATGCGCGATTACCATGTGGTGGTACTTGGACTTGTCTAACCCAAAATTGTTAACTGACTTACTGACATCATGAGAAATCAAAACATAGTACATTAAAACTTCGATAAATTAATTCTAGTTAATAACTTTTCTAAAATAATAATTATTTTTGGTACCAATATTATTAATTTATCGAAGTTTTACCGTCCACCTAGTACTCGGATTAGTCTCCTACATGTTGCGGTGAGTCCCTTTTATAATTTTTTTTGTTTTCTTTTTTTTATCAAAATAACGATATAATTTCATATAAATGAATAAATAATTACAGAGTCATACATAATCTTAGAACCGTAATGACCCATCTTAGAACCGTAATGACTCAAGAGTTGTGTGAAGGTGAAACTTGA
>NW_020626063.1:0-1918 GCF_003573695.1 Papaver somniferum
CTCTTCGAAGCCCACATCGAGACTCTCAAGTATAATCATTCCTTCTGCTGATTAATTTGTTTTACTGGCTAGTTCATATTTATCATATAAATAACGTACTCAGACATTGTTCAAATAATTAATGATCTCCTTCTTTCGACAATAACATAGGCAAGCAGGTGCAGTAATAGTGGACAAATTGGCAATCACCAACATAAACACTATTCTCAATCCCGCTCTAAGTGGTGAAACCCAAGTAGAGAAGTTCGAGCTAAAGGTGGCCCTCAATGCTTACCTAGGAGAACTAGTTTCTTCTCCAGTCAGGTCGTTAGCTGAAGTGATC
Organism: Papaver somniferum; assembly: GCF_003573695.1. Classification (NCBI taxonomy): domain Eukaryota; kingdom Viridiplantae; phylum Streptophyta; class Magnoliopsida; order Ranunculales; family Papaveraceae; genus Papaver; species Papaver somniferum. Next base: position 323 of record NW_020626063.1, read on the forward strand.
TCCTTCAATACAAAAAATCCTTCTTTGGTAAGTATATGAAGTGCATATGCTAGCTCGTATATTGGACGTATGCATCTGTCTCCTATAGTCTTACAATCAAATGATAAGATGATGGTTGACACTTTCATCCCATTCAGAGAGTTTCCTGCTAGCATTTCCTGCTCCATAAACAAAGTAGATAGTAGTTAGAATTTCTATTTACTATATGTTGTACAAAATCAGTACTAATGGAGCATCTTCATTAAATGATCAGGAGAAAACAACTACATATGGTCAAGACTTTTTTATAGGTGCTCAAAAGACAAGTGGAAACATTGGGGCAGCAGAGAAAAAGGTGTATGAGAAGCTGAAAAAACTTGATGATGATGGGTTTGTGAGTCTGATGAATAAAAACAATTTGTTTGCAGTCGTGACTCCAGGGAGTCGGTTCTCAACAGTGCTTGCTATTGGAGGACACCCAGGAATCAACGTTCCAGCAGGATTTCAACCGAATGGAATGCCTATTGGAATCACATTTGGTGGACTAAGGGGTTCAGAACCAAAGCTCATTGAGATTTCTTATGCTTTTGAACAGTTGACACTTGCTAGGAAACCTCCTTCCTATGAAATGTTAACAAAGACTCTAAACACAATTGCCAACCAAGACGGTATTACTAGCAGCGATTCCTTAATCGAAATGATCATTTAGCTGAGTTTGTTTTGTATGGTTTTAAGAAAAAATATGCTAGGTCAAACAAGGTAATTTATTTGAAGCTTCTGCAATATGTCTTCGAATTAAGCGCGTATGTTGAGATCAGAGATATTGTCTTTCTTTATTTCTGATCTTTCTCTTCTTATTTTTATGTTTTTCTTGGAGGTTATGGTTTTATGTCCCCCTCCTTGTTCTATTTTCTTTTTGTTACCATTAAATTCTCATAATGAGTTTAGTTTATCTTAAAAATTCTCATAATGAGTTTAATTTATCTTAAAAATAAATAAAAATAAAGCCCAAGCTTATGCGTGCGATAAGATTTACTCTTACCAGTGGTTTTGTTGGTTGAGGATTCAGCTATCCCCAATATGCTTTAGAGCTAGTTTACAGTGGAATTGGTTTATTGAACTTAACCCCACCTCTTTCAGGAACAGATAGACTGGGAAGGAAAATAAGGGACAGAGGCAACTATTCTACTTCCGTTCCCATAAAATTATGGATGTCGAATCTTTGATTAAACAAATGCGCGATTACCATGTGGTGGTACTTGGACTTGTCTAACCCAAAATTGTTAACTGACTTACTGACATCATGAGAAATCAAAACATAGTACATTAAAACTTCGATAAATTAATTCTAGTTAATAACTTTTCTAAAATAATAATTATTTTTGGTATCAATATTATTAATTTATCGAAGTTTTACTGTCCACCTAGTACTCGGATTAGTCTCCTACATGTTGCGGTGAGTCCCTTTTATAATTCTTTTTGTTTTTTTTTTATCAAAATAACGATATAATTTCATATAAATGAATAAATAATTACAGAGTCATACATAATCTTAGAACCGTAATGACCCATCTTAGAACCGTAATGACTCAAGAGTTGTGTGAAGGTGAAACTTGA
>NW_020626064.1:0-328 GCF_003573695.1 Papaver somniferum
AAAAAAAAAAAAAAAAAAAAAAAAAAGAGCGAAAGAAAAATTTAAAAAAAATGAGAGAATTTTTTTAGAGACCTTCCATTTTTTGTAATTATTATTTTTTATTTCTTTTCTTTTGCACTTTATTTGGACTTTGGACTTGGACAATTATTATTATTATTTTTAAACCCTAAGGAAGGGTACATTAAATATAAAACTGTTTGCAGGGAAGGACGACGATTACAATATCGTCTCGGCCCCTCGGGTTCGCAAATGACATAGGAGTCGTGGCCCGAGTTGACTTCAGCGGTTCTGCGCCCGTCTGGTATGGGAGGTAAGCTTTCGAAACACC
>NW_020626065.1:0-998 GCF_003573695.1 Papaver somniferum
TTTTTTTTTTTTGAAAGGAAAACAGAACGCCTGGTTCATTGTTTGATTTGAATTGATAGATAATCGTCACCTATGAGGGTTTTGGATTATTCTTTTGGAATGAATTGTTTTTAGAATAATGTTGTCTTTGGTTATAACTATAAGTAGCATAAATACCCCAGGAGAGTCATGGAATTGTGAATGTTGTGTTGTTAGTAGAGGGCATGGGATGAAACATAACATGGCTATCATCCCTGTGAAAACTTGAAGTAGTAAACCATGTATTTCGCCTAACAAGACTTACTCGGTTTTTGGATCTCCTAACAAAACTGGATCTTACGGGTGCAAGTCCAAGTTTTGTGGGAAGCACTGCCATGATCGCGAGAAGTCCCTAGTCACTCCTTGTCGTGTGATAGCTGATAACTGAGCCATTGATTCCCGAGCGGACTTTTGCTTCTACCATCTTGAGATCGGCGTTTGAAAGATGAAGTCAGGAATTGGAAATTGATATTGTAACCGAGATCGGAGTGTGAGAGATTAATCTCCCACTGTTTGATATTGCCAAACAATAGCAACATGCTACACGTTTTCCACGAAAACACTCGAGACATCAAGACATGTCACAAACTGGGGGATGCTCATCAGGGTATTGGTCTGGCGGTTTACAGCATGCGGCATGCAATACGCCCGTTACAAGAAAGTGTCATAAGAGTAAGGCGGTTAGTAATGACAGGAAATAATGGTGAAACGTATCCTTCATTATGGAAACATCAATTCTAGGCGTTACCCGTTACCATTCTCTTCCATTACTCCACCTTTTTCACTTCTTACGAGGCCAGGGTACGTTTTGTTGCGAATTGTATAAATAGGTCTCACCTATTTTCACCAAACAACAAGTTTTGGTCAGGAGAATACAACACTCATAAATCACCTGTTAGCTTTCCACATTGCTAGCGTTTCACTTTCTGATACAAGTCGTAAGAGGGGTTGCCACAAGTCGTGTAGTTTGGGGGCAAGAT
>NW_020626066.1:0-1188 GCF_003573695.1 Papaver somniferum
GGAGAAACCCCAGTGAGGTCAACACATGCGTGTTTGCCATTAGCCTATCCAAAAATAAGAACGTCTGTTGGCCTGAGTGTTGATCTCCCCTCAAGTGGGTCTGTCAAAAATTGGCAGCCGCTTCTTTTTTTTGCTGAAATACCATATCTCCATAATACATCATATAAAGCATCTCGCACATGATCATGTCTATATTTAAACCCATGATCTACCTTACAATGGACTGCATGTTCCCCATACATGTCTAAGTATCCTATGATGCAAGCAGGAAAGCGTGAATCCGAAGGGTATAAAGGAATCATTAACTTGTATTTAAGGATGGGCATGTACTCCAAGGGTGACATCTTATGCCCAAGGCCCTCAATCGGAATAGCGATAAGAAAGTCTTGGGCATGAGCTTCTTGCAGGCAACCAAAGACCGGTTTATGTATATCCGATAACTCGTAAACTTTATCCATGTCTTTAACCACTTTACCAAAAAGAGCACTCGTCAGCTTACTTTTTGCTTTAAGGGGGGCAGTGTCCTTACTGGTGAAGCTGCTAAAGTCATAATCAGGAAGAATTGTTTGTAATATCTTCAAATCCTTATGAAAATTGTCATACATGCCTTCCACTTCATCACCCCTTAATATGTGATCTTGTAACCCCCATGATTGCACACGTGATGCTAGAAAGGCATATCGAATTAGCTAGAGCATAAATTATTAAGTTACCATAATAGTTCAAATTTTCAATTTCCAATTCTTTTATGTATTTAAAATGCATGCAAAAATTTCATTAATCACTAACTGTGACAACTAAGGAAAGTAAATTCTCTTTATTTACATTTACCAATTAATCAACCAACAATCAATAACAGAAAGACATGTGATGAGTCGTTAATAGAACTATTTGTTTCTATTTCCACCTCACGTGACAACGAACAATAGTTATTCTTATAATTAAATTAATGAATACATTATAAAAAATAATTAATTATTTTATTATATTTATTAAATGACATCTAATAATATATGTACACACTTTCTAAAAATAAATTCTGAAGATATTCATAAGTTCATGCAGAAAAAGATTTTGTTTTTTCTTAATATAACTAGAGCATGACCCGTGCCGTAACGGCCCAGGTTTTGATCATTTGTTGTGAAAGAGAACTACATGATGGTGTCCTCTTGTATACCTGGACCGCCC
>NW_020626067.1:0-419 GCF_003573695.1 Papaver somniferum
CTTTTAATTTCATCTTTAGAACATTGAGGACAATGTTATATTTAAGTTTGGGGGTATGGGAGAAACTTTTTAGTTGCATTAATAAACTCCAGAGCCTAGAAATTTATGCATATTAAGGATCGCACTAACTAATCTAAGTGGATGGAAGCATTTTGGTTGTAGGAGTTGAGGAACCAATCTGATTACATGGCAACATCTAAAGAGTCTATTCATAAAAGCACAGAGCTCAGTTGTTAGGAATAACATGATAGTTTCACCATATCTCGTTGAGTCCGTTTCACTTCTTTTTGATGTTGTTTTGTTTTTAAACTATGTTTCTCTAAGTGATTAGGTGGGGCTCACGATTCAAGTTGTTACCAATGCTAGGGTGAATTAGAGTGATTGAGATACCATGAAAAAAAAAGTTGAAAAAGAAAAAG
>NW_020626068.1:0-574 GCF_003573695.1 Papaver somniferum
GATATACTTATACGTGGAGAACTGATGCGGATTTCATAGAGCAAAGACTTTATAGGGCCATAGTCATTTCTAGATGGAATGCAACTTTTCCTAATTCTAATCTTAGACATTTAAGTCAAATAAACTCAGATCACATACCAATTTGTCTCAATACTCGCAACACTTGGAATATTGATGGTGCCGACCCCATTTAAATATTTGGTGAATGGATAAAACATGAATTGTTCCTTAGACTGCTGGAATAAGAATGTACAAGGATCTCCAGCCTATAAAATGGTTAAAAAATTGCATAATGTCAAAACCACTCTGGAAAGTTGGAAAAAAACACTTTTGATAACGTTAAAACAAACATAGACAACGTATTTGTACCAAGTTAAAACAATATTTTTGTCATTTTTATTTTTTGTTAAATGGATATTTATTCTAGACCACATTTGTACCAAGTTACTTTTATAAAATCACAGTTGGGAACATAATCGGCTCGAAATTGGCACTTCAGGATCCTGGTGGTGCTTTTACTGTATCACATGCCTTCGATGACAAGCACTTGTAGCAATGTGGGATTTGCAGACCC
>NW_020626069.1:0-618 GCF_003573695.1 Papaver somniferum
AATTGGTTGGATTGGGCCTGTTTCAGGTTAACAGGTCTGCTAAGTCCATCAGAACCGGTGAATTTGGGTTGCATCATCGGAGAGAAGAAAGCAGAGAGTACGTGTACAAAGTGAGACAATCATGAGCTGTAGTGAGTTTTAAACATGTACGACAGAGTTAAGCAACCATTTGGAGCATGTATAAGATAAATATGGAGATTCTACAGCTGCAGAGCGTGTGAAAATCAAAATCCGAGAAAGAAAATTTGTACCCTGCATGGAGAATAATGAAGAATATTTTGCAATCAAGACGAGATATTTTGTTGTTAATATGTATAAATAGTCTGTTGGAATGTTGTAGAAGGGGACGAAGAGTTTGGGGAGAGTTTTAGAGCACCACAGAGCTCAAACACCAAAGTTGCAGAGCTTCCATTTTCTGCTACTGCATTTCTTAAGAACACGAAGAACAGACTGCCAAAGACAGTCGTTTTCCAACGGTGACACCGACGCTTAACGTGGGTCTTAGAGCAACAGTATCAGTGACACATACTGTGGGTCGTAGTTCTCTGGTTTGTAACACTTATAACTGTTACAAACCCGGTTTTATTGTATTTCTCATATTCTCATCATTTGTAAACC
>NW_020626070.1:0-334 GCF_003573695.1 Papaver somniferum
GGGAGAATTAATGTGTATTTCACACTACAAATACATATGGTTTTCGGATCATTATGTAAGGGGGAGTGGTTTCCATGTGAGATGGAGTATTGACTAAGGGGGAGTGATACATATCACCATAGTATTGTTGTCAAAGTAGTGATACAATTGAACTTTGATGTTGTGTAATAATACTATGACACTGTATAACAATGATTGGGAATTATTGTTTTCTCATTGTTATGACTACGGATTTTCAACAATGGTGATACTAAACTTACAACCTTTGGGATCATTGGAGTACTTGGAAGTGACGAAGATTTCGAGTTAATATTGAAGAACCAAGAAGATCAGG
>NW_020626071.1:0-523 GCF_003573695.1 Papaver somniferum
TTATAATTTCGTGAAGATTATATGAAGAAACATACCTGAGAGCATCCTGGAGACGACTTTCGTTTATCACCAGAAAGATACTTCAATCTTGGTCGACTGGAAATCATCTCAGCCGAAGGAAGATCCTTGAATGGAGGTCTGGGAAATCTTACAAAGCTACGCAAACGCCCAAGTTTCTTATCCCAAAATTCTACATAACCTGGGGTTACATAGGCGAATCTATCAGAACCAGGAAACCAGTAGCTACTCCCTTCCACGTGAGTATGATCCAAATGAGTCCTGAGTTGCTCAACTGATGGATTCCTTCTCCGTATGGTTGGAACACACTGATCCATACCCATTTGTCGAGCTGCTCTATCAATATTATACTCCTCCACTGAAAGCTCTCCAAACGTGGCTGATAGCAAATGACCAGGGGTGCAACTCAACATGAAAGATCTTTCGCCATCACTCAGATGCGCACCAGACGTCAAACTCGTGCTTTCTCCAGTATTGAAAGTCATCGGCTGAGAAACATAATCAG
>NW_020626072.1:0-347 GCF_003573695.1 Papaver somniferum
GGAGAGAAGGGATGTAATAATTGGGGTTTTGAAGAAAACGACCTTTTCATTTTTTTTCATATTGAATAAGTAATAATAATGAGAGGTGTTAAGATTTTTATCATCCTGGCGTCGAGCTATTTTTCCGCAGGACCTCCCCTACAGTATCGTCACCGCAATAGAGTTTAACCACCAAGTTCAGGATGGATTGGTGTGGTTCCTCTACACCTAGGACACCAGAATATCGAACCATGAACGAATAAAGTCATGAGATAAAAGCATATTTATTATATTGGCTGGTGATTGTTAGGCCCCAATTCTTGACTGGAGGGGACACCAAAGGCCTCTGCCCTTCCATCCCTTGGATA
>NW_020626073.1:0-1176 GCF_003573695.1 Papaver somniferum
ATATTTGGGCTCTAAAACAATATAAATACGAGTCTAAGGAGTTGAGAAGGGTGTTGAGTGTTTGGGAGAGCTAACAGAGCCAAGGGAATGAAGAAAAATCAAGTTGCAGGAAAAGCTTCCTGCTGCTGCAACTCAAGAACGTGAAGAACATAAGACGCGCAGTGGAAAGTCGTTGAAAACTGTCGTAGTTTCTCGACAGTTTGCAACACCTTTCCAGCGACTTCGCAATAGCGTTTGCCACACTTTCTGTTTATCGTTCTGTAACAGTGATTCTGTAACGTTTATAAGCGTTCAGTTTTCCGATTTTACACCATTTCTTTCCATTTTCTCTTCATTGTAAACACCATTTGAGCTTAATAAAATATTTTGAGAGGTATTTCAACATGATGAGCTAAACCCAAACACTGGGGCAACAGAGGGAGTCGATTTTAGTCATGGTGGTAAATTTAATTTATTCTTTTTTATGACTTTTGCATTAATTTAAAATTGAAAAATGATTTTGATTAATTTGTTATCATTTTATTTGATGCGGCATGCTTGCTTAAATGTTTGATTTCCCATGCTTACGATTTATAACTAATATTCTGAGAATCTATTTTGGCAAAAAAAGAGTCCATATTTTATGTTTTTTGAGCGATAATTGTTAAGGATAAATAAAATGTACCACATGCATGAGAATTGGCCAAGTCCGTAGTCCCAGTAACTCTCTACCAATTTATCAATATTTGTGCATATAATTTTATTTAAATCTAAAATTCCATTACCTTCACAAGTATGATACGAATCCCTTTTTACCACTATCACTACAACCCCACATTAAAAAAACTAATCAGCCGTCTAGTGCCTGGTCCCGTGAGCTTTCCCTAATTTTATGTATTATTTTATGATTTGAAGGAAATATCGTGAAATCAAGGAATTTCATGGGATCAAGGAAGCATAAAAATAATATTGATAAAATAAGGGGCGTGTGGGACCGGCCAGGACATGACCGGACGGCTAGGGCCCGATCCCACGAGTTTCCTTAATTTTTATTATTTTTCATGATTTGAAGGAAATACCATGAAATTAAGGAGTTTTCATGGGATTAGGAAAATAATAATAAAATAATGAGGAATCATGAGGTGTGGGACCGGCCATGACTAGGGAATAGCCAGAAGGCTAGTAGACACGGTCCCA
>NW_020626074.1:0-476 GCF_003573695.1 Papaver somniferum
TTGGAACAACTTCTACAGGTTCTGGAATTTCCTTGACTTTCTCAATTGTTTCGGTTGAATGCAGTTCAGCAGGAGAGCTATCATGATGAAAATTGCTCATATCATCGATGATGACATTTGCAGACTCCATTATAACTTGGGTTCTGAGACTAAATACTCGAAAACCATGACTATCAGATACATATCCAAGAAAGATACCTTCATCGCTTTTAGAATCAAACTTCCCTTTCTGTTCTCGATCTTTTAGAATGTAACACTTACTTCCAAACACTCTGAGATAGTGTAGGTTGGGCTTCTTACCGTACCACAACTCATAAGGAGTATTTAGGGTTTTTGACCGTAGGTAAACACGGTTGATCAAATAGCACGCTATAAAAACAGCTTCTCCCCAAAACTTTAACGGTAAGTTTTTGTTATGGAGCATTACCATTATCATTTCTTGAATATTCATATTCTTCCTTTCTGCAACTCTATTT
>NW_020626075.1:0-1076 GCF_003573695.1 Papaver somniferum
TTTTTCCCATTGCTAGATGTCTCCTATATATAGCCTTTCAAATCAGGTTTCGCCTTGCTCACAAAGAAAACGCTATCCACCGTTAGATGAAAACTTGATTTAGATTCAAGCTAATATATCTCAACCGTTAGATCGAAATCTTAGCTTGTCATACACACATGTACTGCACGAATCTAGGTTTGTGTAACCTTACCCAAACGTGTGCATCGTTGGTTCAAAAATAGTCAACCAAAAGGTTAACCATTTGATTATTTCATACCAACCATATTCTTCTTCACCATAACTAGTTCAATTGACTCAATAGGAACTAGTTATATAGTTGTTCAATTGCTATGTGATCTTATGTAACTACACAAGACACAATTGAAACAAAGATGATTAGATTCGATTGAATCGGATCATGAACATTATAGCCACGGTTTACATAAAGCATTCCTTAGTAATTTATGTTTCATGTTCAAAGCATATCTTTAGATCATAACCTCTTAAGCTCACAAACAAGTTCGCGGACTTAAGCTAATTAGTTTGATTTTTCCAAACTCAGCAAAGATTCTCGGAAAGAAATTTCCGCCAGTTCGCAGACTGGGTTCGCGGACTAAGCACACAAACAAGTTTCGGAAAATCCAGCAGAAATTCTCGGTCGAGAACTTCCGACAGATCGCGGACTTGGCAAGCCAATTCCACAATCCTCCCGATTACTCTTGATCAACAAAGTTTGACAACTTCGGTTCAAGGAATACATGGTTATATAATCCAAACTCTCATTCCAATCATTGAAACATTCTTAGAGGACGTTATTCAGTTGTTTTTCACAAACCTTTCTCGTTAGAGAAATTTCCAAGATGACTGAAACGTATCATGACTTTTGTCACTAGGTAAAGAAAAACATGATCGAAGCGAAACGCTTACCAACACATATTTCGATATATAAATAGGCGAGATATACTCGGATCGAAATATCAAATGTGTATGATCTAGTCTATATATTTAGCATACGACATTTGTATCAAGAAGTAGGAGATAGAATAGATAAACTTTTGAGTGACAGATAAGTTCAAGTCTTCGCATACCTTTTT
>NW_020626076.1:0-459 GCF_003573695.1 Papaver somniferum
GGCTAATACCAAGCATAATGATCCAATTTTCGTTACTACCAAGCCTGAAGAGGATCCTAAAGCTAAGAAGTCTATTATGGAGATTTCTACGGGGGTGCATATCATTTCCAAAGCCCTCAGAATAGTGGGGATGACGATGGTGAAAATACTAGTGATCTCGGAGAGGAACATGGGATGCATGATGATGCGTCAAAATCCGTTGATGGCAATTCCGAGAAGCGCAATGATGATGAATCCGAGAAGCACAATGATTGTGATATCGAGAAGCACAATGATTGTGATATCGGGAAGCACAATTATTGTGATCCTCAACCTGAGAAGAGCAACGATGGTGCGGTTAATGCTGGGAAGCGCAATGAGGATGAGGAAGTTGCTGAGACGAGTGATTCTGAGAACCTGGAGGAGTTAGAGTTCGCAGCTTTTAAAAATTATGAGGCCATGAAGAAGGAAGCTAGGCAG
>NW_020626077.1:0-398 GCF_003573695.1 Papaver somniferum
AAAAAGGAGATAAGGTTTGCAACCGTTAATAACTTCTCAACGATTCTGGGATCTTCTTTAAGCTAGATAATCATCGCAAAATTTGAATAAAATACCATAAACAAAAATGACTCAAGGAAGTCCGCAGGCTTCGTTAGATATCGGAACTCTATGATCAAGACCAAATCATGAAACAGAAAGACTCCCCTTTAATAGAAATTTTTCAGAAAAAATATTTCCTGCACAAATTACATGTCTAGAGGCTTGAGAGTCGAAAAAAGCTTGCATTTTGGATGCATTGACTCAAGGAAGTCAAGTGACTTCGTTAGAAGTCAAAATCCTTTTTTTAAAACCAAAAAATAAACTAGATAAACTCATTTTTATTATAAAATTTTCTAAAAAATGATTGTGGTAAAAAA
>NW_020626078.1:0-4015 GCF_003573695.1 Papaver somniferum
TTTTTAGAAGAATCCATTCGAATTCTACAGCCTTACCTAACATAATCTGTGTGCCACAATTCTCATGCTTCCCTCACCGAATACATAGCAGGGAATTCCTTGGTGAGGATGCACTTACAACACAATCAAGTTGCATTGGGGTGAAAAATGTCTTGCTCACCACAAGTGACCGTTGGATTATCATGAAAGAGATCGCTTTTGGAACCTTTCACATCCAATTCCATTTTTCCAAAAAACTTGTTAAGGTCCAACACTACGGATACTACCGTCTCCGTAGTCATGGAATTTTCTGGAAGATCATTCATTTTTACACTCAAAGCATCATTGGCTTTCTTTGGTACCCATTTCTGAGTGCGTTTAAGAACAACCAGAATCTTCTTCCCATTACTCTCTTCAATATTTCTCGGAAGAGAATTAGATTGACTATTCTTTTGCGAGTTAGTCTTTCTCCTATTGGGAGCATCGGATCTTGTCTTAGTCTTTATGAAGTTATCCTTTTGATAACCATTACGATTCTAACAAGATTTCCTATGACGTTTATAGGAAAATCTAGGATTATCACAACACTGATTCCTTTGCCTAAAGGTTGGACATTTACAACCCGTAATGTCGAGAGTGTTGGAATTAACATATGATCCCGGTTTAATCACTTCTTTTGACACCCAAACAAGAATATCATGAAGTTTTTCACTCCTTATACGAAAACGACATCTCCTTTCCAGGTGACCTTTGTTTCCACAATAATGACAAATATAAGGAACGTTCTTACCCGGATTCATGTGTGCTGGTTTTGAAGGTTGATATACTTTGCTATTTTGAACCTTAGCTGCCGGTGAAGGTATTTCACTTTTGCCATCAGTGGAAACATTTTGTTGAGAAGAATCACCATCCTTGACAAATTTTACCTCTTTGCTAATATTTGGAGCATCTATTCCCTTATATCCCACTCCTCGTGTATCACGATGATTTTTTACTTGCTCCTAGCATAGTGGTTAATTTGCTTGAACTAGTATTGAAATTTTTCAAGTCATCTTCCAACATCTTGATTTTATCAAGAGCAGCAGTTAAATCAGCTTCAAGGCGTTTTTCTCGAACGAGACAAGCACTTTCTCTGTCATCAAAACTAATTTGTTGAGAGTTAAACCTTGCTTCAGATTCTGCAAGTTTCTCTTCCAACAAAAAATACTTTTGATAAAGATTATCACATTCAAGTGACTTTATACGTAGATTTTCCTCAGAATCATTGAGGATCGATTTGTTAGAACGATTCGAAAAATAAACACCTGCTAACATCTTCTCAATTTCTTGTTTCTCGGCAGAGGGGAGTCAGAAGAGGTGAGACATGAGAAGTTGTAATCTTCTTAATATTTCACTAATCCAAAAACTTAACATACTCTGAGACTTCCTCATCAACATCTCTATCAATATCTGAATCACCTTCATCAGAAAGTTCATCCAACTGTTCTTTTAGGAGAGTTTCCCAATCAACAGTTTTTACATCAAGAGGATGTTTAGATATTGACTTAGATGTGACAGTTCTGTCAGGTGAATCCAAGCTTTTAGAATCATCTGGTAATTTATGAACTGGTACGCTATTAGAGATAGACTCGTCCATAATCATATCGCTATAAACACAGACTTATAAGGTCTTTAACGTGTTTGCCTGCTCTGATACCAATTGAAAATGCGGGGGTCTAACAACCTCGCCCAATATTTCGATTAACAATCTGTATGAACTAACTCGAATATACTTTTAAGAGAATCAACTAAACAGTCAGACTCAATCTTAATAAAAGTATATCAAGGAGTTAATATCTCTAGCTCTCGATTTGATCTATACTCAAGCAAATGGAAATCTGCGAGTCTTTATCAAATACTAGAGAGATAACTTGGATGGTACCAAACACCAATATCCAAGTGTCAATCAATTTAAATCAACAACCAAAGATTGGATATTCTAATTGATTGATCTTAACGCACAACATGTGATATTTCAATTATATAACAAAATATAATGCGGAATAGAAATAACACAGACACCAGAAATTTTTTTAACGAGGAAACAGCAAATGTAGAAAACCCCGGGACCTAGTCCAGATTGAACACCACACTGTATTAAGCCGCTATAGACACTATCCTACTACAAACTAACTTCGGTCTGGAATGTAGTTAAACTCTAATCAATATCACACTGATTCAAGGTACAATTGCGCTCCTTACATCTCTGATCCCAGTAGGATACTACACACTTGATTCCCTTAGCTGATCTCACCCACAACCAAGAGTTGCTACGAACCAAAGTCGAATACTTTAATAAACAAATCTGTATCACACAGAAAAGTCTACGATGATAGATAAATCTGTCTCCCACAGATAAACCTATGAGTTTTTTTCCGTCTTATGATAAAATCAAGGTGAACGAGAACTAATTTTTAACCCGAACTTATATTCCCGAAGAACAACCTAGAATTATCAATCACCTCGCAGTAATCTAAATCGTATGGTAGCGAAACTAGATATTGCGGAATCACAAACGATGAGACGAAGATGTTTGTGATTTCTTTTTATCTTGCCCTACCGGAGATATAATCTCAAGCCAATTATTCAATTGAACTCGTACGATAGAAAATGGCAAGATCAGAACGCTAAACTACAAGAGAAGTAGTTTCGTCTGGCTTCACAATCCCAATGAAGTCATTCATTCGTGAACCTACAGGGTCTCGAGAAGAAACCTATGGTTAAAGGAGAATCGACTATAGCAAAACCAACTAGTATCACACAGGAGGTGTGGGGATTAGTTTTTCCAGTTGCTAGATGTCTCCTTTATATAGTTTTCAAATCATGGTTTGTAATCCAAGTTACCTTGGAAACAAAGCATTCAATATTCATCGTTAGATGAAAAACCTGATTTAACCAAGCTAATATCTTTCAACCGTTAGATCAAAACATAGCTTGTCACACACAAATGAAATGTATTTCATTTAGGTTTGAGTAACCGTACCTAAATGTGTACACTTAGTTGGTTCAAAAATAGTTAACCAATGGTTAACCATATGAGCACTTTCATATCAACCGTATTCATCTTCTTCACAACTAGTTCAAATGACTCATAAGAACTAGTTGAAGAGTTGTTCAATTGCTTAGGTCTTTATTCATAGACACAATTGAAACAAAATGATTCACTTGAATCAATTCATGAACAATATAGATACGGTTTGCAAAGATTGCATTCCTTATTGATTTATTGATTAAGTTCATGAAACTACCGATTTGAGAAATATAACCAGCTTGGGTACGCGTAAGGGTACGTGTACCATAGCTACCGGATTTGAGTTTACAAACTCAGCAGAAATTTTCGGTTCGAAAACTTCTGTGGGTACGCGTACGGGTATGCGTACCTAAGGTGACTGGTTTAACAGTTTGCGATTTTACAAACTCAACGGAAATTTTCGGTTCGAAAACTTCCGCGGGTACGCCTACTCAACCTGTCTCCTTCACCAATACCGTATGCACACATATGGACACACATGGTTTTTGACACATGGATTTGTACACTAATGTGCGAACACACTATATATAGCTATATTCATAGATGGTTACGTAATCTCAACTCTACATTTCAATCATCGAAACATTCTTCTATAATTGGGCCGACCGAGCGAAGCGAGGGAGGACCTTCATATGGCCACTTTTTTGTCAAATCTAAGTGATCAATTACCACAAAAAGATTGGAAATAGTCCGGGCCGAAAAACCCAAAATGACCCTCTAAATCCAATTTTTCTTTTTTTCTTTTAGACATTTTCGTAAATAAAACGAAGAGGAAGGGTAATATGTATTAGACATTTTCGTAAATAAACGAAAGAGGAAGGGCATCAAGGTATTAGACATTTCGTAAATAAACCAAAAAGGAAGGGCAACTAGATTAAGTGCCTAATTGTTTTATAGTTCCTTATGTGTTCTAATTTTTAAGGGGTATAATTGGCAACCAAACTTTAATATAACATATCTAAAAAT
>NW_020626079.1:0-1941 GCF_003573695.1 Papaver somniferum
TCGTGGATGTTATAGCAAGGTAATCATTGGTTGAGTTAATATAAAATCCCCATAAGACAATTGTATTACACTCGTAAAGAGTATAGAGTGAGCCGAAAAAGAAAAAAAGAAAATAAATTATATATAAATAAGCCTCCTCTTCTTTTATCGACATTACTAATAAATGATAGGTCCGGAATTTCGGACTAATCATAGTCGATGAAAACAAAAACCATATCATCATTATATAGCAAGTCAAAAAGACTATTGATGAGGTTCTTGACACTTTGATAGCAGTATGTGTGAAACGTTGTCCCTGTCTCCGTCGCCTAAGGAAGCGTGGAGTGCAGGATCCAAGGAAACTATCACGTACTTGCTGAAAAGGAACATGCGCTTAGAGTATCTAATCATGTGGTCGAGTTAAATGGGTGCTTCTCTCAACTAGTGCTCTATAAATATATATCCTTTGACGACATTCATACAAGTATTGTGGGTAACATCTTTCACTTTAGTCAATATATGCACCCTTCACTTTTCTATTTCCATTTTCTTATCTATTCATGTGATTTCAGTATGCGAGTGTTGTGATAAACATTGCAACAAGTACGATGACTATCTTAGTAGAGTTTTGCAATCAGGTTGAATGTCACACGTAAGTAATTGCTTGTGTGTGATGATTGGAATGTATATGGGATGTTTGCAGCTAAAGAACTTATGCAAACTAATTATTTGTGTTTCTACTTCGTGTCTATCCTTAGCAGTTCTTCCAAGGCGAGAGATTGGAGTAGGTTTTGTGGATATACCTCTTGTAAACCCTCACGAGACTATAACTCGTCCACTAGGGACACCTAGGGGTTTAAAGGCCTGTTATTCATGCTAAGAGTAATCGTATCCTCACGACATGGAGTTGTTGTATTTATGATTAGTTTTATTTAGTTTTCTCGAGGACTAGCAAAAGCTAAGTGTGGACGAATTTGATAAGTGCATAATTCATATGATTTTAGTGTCCATTCCATACTTGTTTTAGCTATTATTCTTGCATGTATTCGTATTATTACCATTGTTTTCTCTTATCTGTCTATATTAGGTGAATCATCCACAAAGGATATACAACGTTCTGAAAAGAGCTAAGAAGAGAAGTATCCCAAGTATCCAAGCGCCCAAGTCCAAGAGAAGTGGAAGAAGTGCGACGAAAAGGAGCAAAACGCTCATAATCAAGACACATGCCAAAGACCGATCTTAACTCATTCAAATTAAGTATTTCTCATCTTAAAGAGAATAGAAATATAAAAAGAATGCAAAAATAATGAGGACATTCCGAGTTCGGATGAAGAAGTTGTGGCCAAAACAGTTTTCATTGAATACCGAAGACAGTGAAGTCCGCGAACTGGGTTTGCGAACCGAGTTCGCAGACTTATTTCCGAAAATATCTGCTGAAATTTGAAGTTTGCGGACTGGGTACACGAACTTATCAAATGGGAAACGTGTATTCACACCTTGGAAGGCCTAAGGGTACGTTTGAAGTCGTTAGGTCATATTTTCGAGTCGGGTTCTTAAACCTAACTAAATAATTGGAGATCAAGCAATGTAAATATATAAAAAGGTATTAGGTTATGTAAAAGATATCTATCGAATCTCATATCACAAGTTTTACATTAAAAACCTAGGGTTTACCCCTTTAGGAGGAAACCACCATTCTTTATCTTCTTTGTAATATGAGTAGCTAAATCCTTTGTTGATTAAGGATGAATTCAATATTCTAAGCATGAAGATTTATTAATAATACAAATCTATTGAGAGTTCTTATCATCATCGTTTGTCTTTACCATATCTAGGGTTTATGAGTGATTCTTATATTGATTTGGGAGGCCTACTAGATCAGTATATTGATTGTTCTATTGCTAGTGGAGGTTGTGAGATAAGTAATCGTCGATTAACTCTCTACACAAGTAGAAATAGCGA
>NW_020626080.1:0-390 GCF_003573695.1 Papaver somniferum
AGGAGATGTTGTGCGAGTATCTACAGGACCTAAATTATCAACAGGCTCTCCAAGAACGTTGAAAATTCGTCCGAGAGTAGCCCCACCAACCGGAACACTTAGAGCAGCTCTCGTGTCAATAACCTCCACTCCTCTCTTCAGACCATCTGTAGCACTCATAGCTACAGCTCTCACTCGATTATTTCCTAATAATTGTTGTACCTCACAAGTGACATTAATTATCTCGCCGTCAGTATTTCGTCCCTTAACTACCAAAGTGTTGTAAATATTAGGAATCTTACCCGGGGGAAAGGATACATCTAGCACCGGACCAATGATTTGAGCGACACGCCCCAGGTTTTTTTCTTCAAGTGCGGAAACCCCGAGACCCGAAGGGGTAGGATTTGTTTT
>NW_020626081.1:0-590 GCF_003573695.1 Papaver somniferum
CTTATTTTATTTATTTGTAGGTGTTTTTAGAAGAATAAAGTTTTGCGGCGAAATTGGCTGAAAATGCGGAGTTTGGACCTCCGTCGATAGAGTACCGGAAGCACTCCAGAAATACCCCGGAGCAACCCAGGAAAAGTGCGGAAAATGTCCCAGAAAAATCACTATACGG
Source organism: Papaver somniferum (assembly GCF_003573695.1). Taxonomy (NCBI): domain Eukaryota; kingdom Viridiplantae; phylum Streptophyta; class Magnoliopsida; order Ranunculales; family Papaveraceae; genus Papaver; species Papaver somniferum. The sequence goes on from NW_020626081.1 coordinate 170, forward strand.
ACCCTCGATTTTGGATAAGGGGTAACCTAATTACTAAGGGGTAACCTATTACCAGGCAGCTGCTAAAGGGAGAACAGCACAGGATAGGGGAGGTCACCTTCTTCACGTTTCAAATAGGAAATTGGCGGGAAAACATCTCGCTGATGAAGTTTGGAATGAATTCTGAAGAGTTTTAAGGGAGATTAAACACTAAAAATTGGTTGGGATTAACTTTATATGGCCTAATAAGATCATTAGAAGCAATTGTACCGATCAACTTGGGCTAGAATAGCCGGAAATTGGAATCAAAGTCAAATAAGGAAACACGGCTTCATGGGTTAAAAATTAGTTATTCAAAGAGATTTAAGGCAAGTAAACTATCAAAACAGGATATATTCTACCTAAGGAAGAGTTTTATACCATTTGGAGAGCTCGAAAACGT
>NW_020626082.1:0-709 GCF_003573695.1 Papaver somniferum
AGAAAATAAAATTAAGAAAATAAAATTTGGTTTTTGAAATGGGAGCAAGTAAAATTTGGTTTTTTGAATGGGAGAAAAGTTTTGGTTTTTGAAATTTAGGAGCAAATTTTTTTATTTTTTTATTTTTTTTTTAAAAGAAAATAAAATTAAGAAATTAAAATTTGGTTTTTTGAAATGGGAGCAAGCCCACTGTGCAAGCCTCTAATGAAATGGAAGGGAGGCTGCGGTCCACAATCGGTAATCAGCTGGGTTTAAACCCAGAGTCCAAAATACAAGTCCAATGGAAGAATTTAAACAAGCCCACACAAAATAAATACAAGCCCACAAATTAAACAACAAGCCCAAAAATAAATTATTACAAACCCAAAATAGAAAAATAAAAAGCCCAAAAAAAATTGGGTTAATTATTACAAGCCCACAATTAAATAAATTTGGAAGCCCACAGGTTGGGTTCTCTCAATTGAATGGGTTTAGGCTTACCTTTTTAGCACAGCCCAGCTGCTCTGATATTGTTGCAAAAACCCAGTTGGGTTTTGGTTCTTTTCCTTGGTGGCGTCCCAGCAGAGGAAAAACAGGTTCAGAATCAGCAGGTCCAACAGCAAATGAAATGAAGCAGATGCAAATGCTATGAAATGAAATACAAAATAGCTAAGAAAAACACACAGACAAAACACAGCACCAATCCCCGGCAGCGGCGCCAAAAACTTGA
>NW_020626083.1:0-561 GCF_003573695.1 Papaver somniferum
GCACAAGATTTAGACGTGTTTGGAGTGTGCTAAACTGGAGCAGAAACGTGTAGAAGACAAATAATAGTATGTTGGATGGCTACAGACGCGTGAGAAGCTGTAAAAAAGGAAGAAATCCCGTGACTGGCAGTGAAGAATATTATCGAGTAATGAAGATTATCCGTAGTTATTGGCGAGTATTTTTGATTCTGGAGAGTATACAAAGGGTGCTGAGGGTTATTAAAAGGAGGATGCGGAGTTAGGGAGTAGAATAGAGCCGAGAAAACCAGAGTTGCAGAGACGAGTTTTTCTGCTGGTGTAGTGAAGAACACGAAGAACTTTAGACCCAATATAAATTTCGTTTATCAACAGTGACAATGACAACCAATAGAGGGTCGCAACGCTACAGTGTCAGCGACAGTTTCTTAGTACCGTTCTGTAGCAGTGTCACTTGTAACAATTATAAGTGTTATGAATCTCTGTTTTCATATATTTTCATCCTTGTAAGCACATTTTGAGCAATGAAATCATACTTTGAGCGTGTTTCCATCATGATGAGCTAGACCCAATCCTTGGGGCGAC
>NW_020626084.1:0-364 GCF_003573695.1 Papaver somniferum
GATAAATTAACCTCGATATTGGGAGCATGTAGAATTCATCGTGATACACGAGGATTGGGCTATGAAGGAATAGACGCTTCTAGTATTTGCAAAGAGGTAAAATTTGTCAAAGCTAAATATTCTTCTCAACCAAAACCTTCCACGGTTGACAAAAGTAAAGTTCTCTACCAACTACGGATGGCGAAAAGAAGAAATCCTGCCAAGCTCCAAAGCAAGCACATACACATTCAGGTAATACTAAACATAACTTTTTCCATTATACTAAACATTGTTTTTATTGTGGAAAACCAGGTCACTTGCAAAGGAATTGCAGATTTCTTAAACGAGATAAAACCAGATATGATTCTGTTAGGATGACAAGATT